>NC_056739.1:1602270783-1602413283 GCF_019279795.1 Protopterus annectens
ACACAATTTACACACTGGTGATAGGAATGTTTACTTTCCAGAGAACTGAAGATGACAGCAAGAAAAGAGAAAAACAAATGGATGGAACTGAATCCCTGTCTATGTCACTGAAGTCTACTAGAAGAGAACATTAGCAAGACATGCCACAGAATCACTCATAGAAAAAGTGACTGAAAAACACCTTTAAGGAAAGTAGTACACATGATAGCAAGACAATCATCATCATCATCATCATCTTCTTTCGGCTGTTCCCATTAGGGGTCGCCACAGCGGATCATCTGTTTCCATTTCTTCCTGTCCTCTGCATCATGCTCTTTCACACCAACCGCCTGCATGTCCTCTCTCACCACATCCATAAACCTCATCTTAGGCCTTCCTCTTTTCCTCTTACCTGGCAGCTCCATCCTTAGCATCCTTTTCCCAATATACCCAGCATTCCTCCTCAGCACATGTCCAAACCAACGCAATCTCGCCTCTCTTGCTTTGTCTCCAAACTGTCCAATCTGAGCTGACCATCTAATATACTGATTCCTAATCCTGTCCATCCGAGTCACACCCAGTGCAAATCTTAACATCTTTAACTCTGCCACATCAGGCTCTGACTCCTGCCTTTTTGTCAGTGCCACTGTCTCCAACCCATATAACATAGCTGGTCTCACTACCCTCTTGTAGACCTTCCCTTTCACTCTTATTGGTACTCGTCTGTCACAAATCACTCCTGACACTCTTCTCCACCCATTCCACCCTGCCTGTACTCTCTTCTTCAGCTCTCTTCCACACTCACCATTACTCTGAACTGTTGATCCCAAGTACTTAAACTCATCCACCTTTACCAACTCTAATCCCTGCATCCTCATCATTCCTCTACCCTCCCTCTCATTCACACACATATATTCTGTTTTAGCCCTGCTGACCTTCATTCCTCTCCTCTCTAGAGCATATCTCCACCTCTCCAGGGTCTCCTCAACCTGGTCCCTACTGTCACTACATATCACAATGTCATTGGCAAACATCATAGTCCACGGGGCCTCCTGTCTCATCTCATCTGTCAACCTGTCCATCACCACTGCAAATAAGAAAGGGCTCAGAGCTGATACTTGATGTAATCCCACCTGCACCTTAAACGTATCTGTCACTTCCACCGCAGTCCTCACCAATGTCACACTACCCTTGTACATATCCTGTGCCACTCTTACATACTTCTCTGCCACTCCCGACTTCTCATACAATACAACAACTCCTCTCTAGGCACCCTGTCATATGCTTTCTCTAAGTCCACAAAGACACAATGCAACTCCTTCTGACCTTCTCTGTATTTCTCCAACAACACTCTCAGGGCAAATATTGCATCTGTAGTGCTCTTTCCTGGCATGAAACCATACTGCTGATCACTAATCATCACCTCCCTTCTTAACCTAGCTTTCACTACCCTTTCCCATAACTTCAAGCTGTGACTAATCAATTTTATCCCTCTGTAGTTACTGCAGCTCTGCACATCACCCTTATTCTTAAAGATAGGTACCAAAACACTTTTTCTCCACTCCTCAGGCATCCTCTGACTTTCCAAAATTTCATTAAACAATCTGGTTAAAAATTCCACTGCCATTTCTCCTAAGCACCTCCATGCTTCCACTGGTATGTCATCTGGGCCAACAGCCTTTCCAATCTTCATCCTCTTCATAGCTGTCCTAAGACAATAATAATACACCTAAATGGGTTTGAACCCCTGCCTTTGACAATGATATTCACTAGACCAGTGAATTAGTCAAAAACACATTTCAGGGAAATACAGGAACAGTTTTTAAGACTGACAACCGAACATTAGAAAATAACATACCCACTCTCAGGGGATTAAGACTCTTCTGACAGTGTGTTGACAATATATACATCACTGCACGAGAACACTGAGCTATGCAAGCTATCATATGCACACGTTATGCTTTCCTTACTCAATATCTGCATGGTAAGTTATTGTTTTGTAGATGGCTATGAAGTAATTCTCCATGGATTTCGGCCACTGTCTGACTAATTGATATTCTCTAGACCAGTGCATTAATAAGGAGGTCACAGCAGTACTTAATAGGGAAGGGGCAGAAAACACATATTTCAAGAAAATGTTTGAAAAGTGTGGCAGACTGGCAGATGGACACTGGTAAACAACATACAGCAATAAGTGGATCAAAACTCTGTAAAGGGTGTTGACAGTGTTCATATTGCTGCCAAACTGTTACATATACATGGTGTATTTATCCTTATTTCATATATGTATTTGAAGTGATTACTGCATGACACAGATTGGTTGTCAGACAGTTATAAAGGAGGCTTCGATGGATTTACAATTCTTCCTGCCCAACTTATATTCTCTAGACCAGCATGGCATCAAGTGAAGCCACAGAGGAACTTATAACAAACATGTTAGAGAACACATTTCAAGGGAGTATGAGGACAGTGTATAAAACCAAAAAAATGAACATTAGTAAACATATAATCATCAGAGGTTCAAAACCCTTCCCTTAGTGTATTGACAATGTACACATTACTTCAGTGCTACCATGAGATCATGGAGGCTGTTGCAATGAAACTATTAACTTTACCTTATCTCAGTATTTCTAACACTCATCAGAAGTCACTTCAATTCTCCAAGGGATGCCAAGATCTTAGCATATTCAAATGATGTGTCTCCATTTTTCCATAGGTTAACAAGTGTCAGTTCTCTGTGCTTACATATGCAGAGTAAAGTTGTTCTCTGTCAGCAGTCTTAGAAAATATGAGCGCAGATAGGTGTTTTTTTTTGCTTTATAAGCCTTTTATTGGGCATACATGCTTTATAATAATGTAGATTTGTTAAGAGTAAAGGTTGTAAAGGGTGTAGGACAGAGATAAAAAGGACAACAAGCAGGCAGGGAGCAGGATGGAGGTGGATGAAGAAGACATATGCATAGATAGACATCACTGGCTATGAACCCATTCCTTTCATATTGATATGATACAGAGCAGTGCATTAACAAGGGCAGCCACTGAAGCCATCTGGCTGCAAGGAGTCATTAGGAGAACACACATCTGGAATGTGTAGCACAATTGTATAGTCAATATTGAGCAGTGTAAAACAAACATTTGCTTATCTGCATTGTGGGTATGCTTGTGGTATGTTTATTTGTGGATTAGGTTTGACGTTAGAAATGGGAATATAGAACCAAGATTAAAAGTGGAAAGTCACAGATGGTAACACACAAAGTGAGGTAAGAAGGAATGATCTGGATAAAGGTGGATGCCTCACAACTTCTTAACTCAACAATGCTAGATGACTCCAAACTTACACTTTGCTAGACAGTACCAAACTCCATGACAGAGTGTACACACTGATAATAAGGGTGTTGTTTTTCATGGGAAAGGAACACATGATTAGCAAGGCAAGATGATTAAACCTGCATGCCTTTCAAACCAACCCAGCATCACTAACATTCTCCAAAACAGAGCATTAGCCAGGTATGCCACATAATAATACATAAGGAAGGTGTTGGTAAAGTGCATTTCAGCATAACAAAACACAGAAAAACACCTGAATGTATTTGAACCCAAGCCTGTGTCACTCACATTTCCAGAATCAGAGCATTAAGAGGGTGGTGTGATGAGGATATGATATTGTAAAACAAACTGCCTCCCTAGGAGATTAGAATCCTGCATTCAATGCACTAAAGAATTAATTCATCATGAATACAATGAGCCACAAAGACCTTCATGAGAGCAGTACTAGCTATTGATTGTTAAGGATATCTACTCTAAGCTCATTTGAATGACCAATGGCAAGATTTTAGTGAGTTTGATGTTTTTTTCTCTATTGTTGCCATAGGATGGGAAGTATCAATTCCCTATGGTTATAGATGAGCAGTAACATTGCTCTCTGCTAACTGTCATGCAGTGCATAACCACAAAAAGGTGATTTATTATATAAGCCCTTTTTGAGCATGCATGTTTTATGATTACCTGTCTTTTGACCAGATTAAATGTTGGAAATTTAAATATAGGGCACAAAAGAAAATAGGAAACCAGTAGAGGATACAACAAATGGTGGGCAAATGAAGGATGAGCAGGACTGAGGTGAGATAGAAGCCATACCTCTCAACTTCTTAACTCAATAATAATGAATGAATTACAACAAGAGATATAATTATTTAATGACTGAAATCCTCAATGATATGTCAGAATTCTAGTTGTTTTATGATTCACAATTGTAGCCAGTCATAACATAACCTTAATTAAAGGTCTGCGAAGTTGATAGGTATGGATGGGATGTTTTTTTTTTCTTATTGTGGAACAGGTGCCCCTTTATTTTTTTAATGAGAAGAAAAAGTTGGTGAAGGAATTCATAGAAGTAAAAGATGAGTAAAAGGGGGGAGACTAGGTCTCAGGGGAGACAGACATAACTGATAGGGTATGAGGGTAACACAAGGAGGCATAATGGTGAAGGAGACATCAGACAGATACAGTACAGACAATGGAAAAGGGAAGACTGCATGACATAGAGGGGTGATTATACATACAAAAGGGAGGGGAACGCTGGGTTTGGGGATATGATTGGGTGTTCGGACATGCAGTCTCTGCTAGCTTCAATAAAATGTAAGTTACTCCTTACCCTGAAAGCTGACATTACTAGATCCTGCCTCAGAAGGTGGAGTCAGAGATGGACAGGAGACTTGGCTCAATAAGTTACTGGAGCAAGGTATCTATATGGCCAATGTGGGCATCAAACTTCCTGTCCAATATCTCTCCCACCAGTTCTGTCAGCTCCTGACAGGTGAGAAAACTGTCACATACTTGATCTGCTACTTGAGGGTGCTAGCGTATCATCTTCCATGCAAGGCTACCTGACACAAGTGGTGCAGGTAGGACAGGGAGTGTGGACACAACTCTGGTAGACTGGGACCTAGATGTATCTCCCAACTGTCCAGATTTTTGCAGGATGTCTAGATTTTTGCCTCATATGTTTGGTCTGTTCCTCATACAATTTCTGTTTTTTTTTTCCTTTGGTACATTGTGGAGGAATTAATTCATTAAATAATGACAGACATTTGATTTTCAGACTACATATCCTTCAAAAAATGCATGCTATAACACCGTTATTCCAGCAACTTTCTAAGTTTATATGAGAACTATTTAAAATCAGTCCCTATTTTTGGGCTTTTGTCTCCCCATTATTTTTGGTTTTGTCCAGATTTGTTGTGCAAAGAGGTTAAGAGGTATGGTGCCTCAAGTGGTAGTGGCGGTCGCATTGCTGCTGACACCTGTGGGGGACAACAGGCTATGCTGGAGTGATTGAACCAGGTTGCTGTGCAGCTGCATATAATAATAATAATAAGAGAAATGGAGAAACTTAAAAAAGGAATAAAAGAGAAAGGATAGTGACAAAGAGGCATGGGGAAGAGAAATGCAAAACCAGTGAGAACTGCATTCTTAACTATGAGCAAAACAATAAAGCTGCTACAAACGAAGTAAATGCCTTGTCACTGCTGTTGTAGATACTATAAATCCAATAGCAAAAAAAGAACCAGCACAGGCAACCACGGACTTCACAAGACGCCACTGTAATCTTTAAAACTGCAAAATGTATTGTGCACTGATAAGAACGGTTAGTGCTTTCACTATAGCTTCATCAGACTTTTACAAACAGAAGAAAATGGTCTGCTTTTATATGAGCAAAATCAATCAATTAGACTCAATTAACTGTAATTAAAACAGCTTCATGATGTTAAAACCCTTAAAGCATCTATAAAAATGCAAGGATATTAGTGGTAACATCATTTAATTGATGGACTGCAAGTAAAAACCTGCCAGGGCTCATACAAAAAATAAAATTTATATGTGTCATATTTATAAAGATGCATTTAAAGTTACATATAAAAAATAATGCTTATATCCGCGGTGGTGGTGCTGCGGTAGCGTTGTCGCCTCACAGTAAGACGCTGTCCATTTCGATTCTCAGCTAGAGCATCTTCTGCGTGGAGACATGCGTGAATGGGTGTACCTTCGTTGAAGGTTGTGCATCAGGGCTGGTAACTCAGCATGTAAAAATCAACTACCAATCATTAGAGAACTGGAGTTCCGCTGTGGCGACCCCTAACCGGGAAAAGCTGAAAGACACAACAACAACATAAAAGATAATGCATATAAAAATATATATATACACATAAAAATACATATAAAAATAAAAATAAAAAAGGGGGTGGGGGACATGCTGTTACTATCGCCTGACCTTACATCCCCTTGCTTTTAATTCTGGTCTCAAGGAAGCTCTCTCATTGAGTCCCTTCCCACAGTCAGCCCTTAGTCTCATAATCCATCCCATCTCCCTCTTTTCAGTCCCATTCCTAATATCTCCTCCACATATAATTGGCCTGATAACTTCCATTACCCTGAACTTAAACTGATGTTAAGTGCTATTAATTTTAACATGTTTGGCTAAAGCATTGGTTGATGAATAAATTCTAATGGCATATAAATGTTCCCTAATCCTTGTTTTTAATTCCCTGTTGGATTTCCCAACATAGAATGATCCACAGCAATCACATACAGCTAAATAGACAACATGTGCCATATTACAATTAGCTAAAACATGAAACTTGTACATCTGTTTTGTCTCTGGATGCATAAAACTGTCACTTGTGTCAATGTAGGAGCAAAAATTACATCGACCACATGGAAAGGAACCAAATACATTCACTACCTCACTATCTTTGCGACACTTATAATGACATAACATATTCTTCAAATTAGATTTATTCTTATAAACATACTTTGATTTGTCACCAACCAATGCTCGAATCTCATTGTTGGTAATAAAAACCCCCCAATGCTTGTTAATAATTTCCGATACAAATCTATTGTCAGCAGAAAAAAACATTGGTAGTCTAATGTCAAATTGAGAGGCAACTGTACCATTCACCTCTTCACTGACCATGTTCGAAAAGTAGGGAATGGCCCTACCTTGTCTTAACATATCAACCCACATGAACCTTTCCAGACTGTAAACACAACCTGTCCAGACGAAAAAAATATTGTCGACAAAATGTTGATAAAATGGGACAAACCGTCTATACTTATCCAAAACAAATAAGCTGTCTGGAAAGCTTTAAGTAGGTTGCAGGCTGATAACAACATAATTATTAGGCCTGTGGATAAAGGTGGTCCAGTAGTCATCATGGACCATGTTGACTATGTGAGGACCATGAAAGAGATGTTGAATGATGCTAGTTATTATAGAATTATTGATATGTAAGAGTTGTCTTTACTTATACAGCGTATACAAGCAACACTGGATGACTTGATTCGAAGTCATGTTATTACCAATGAATTATATGAATATTTATTAGTTGAGTGTCCAATGATACCAGCAGTCAATGGTCTCCCTAAAATTCATAAAAATGTGAAGAACCCTCCCATGAGACCAATTGTTTCAGGCAGATGTTGGTGTACCCAGCCATTCTCTGTCTATGTGGAAGGAATGCTGTGACCTGTTTTGGATAAGAATGAGATAGTGTTGAAAGATACAAAGCAGTTTCTATTGGATCTATATAGTTTTATTGATAGAGTTGATATGGATTCTAGAGCTATTTTTGTAACTTTGGATATACAGTCCCTATTCACAGTTATTCCCAATGATAAAGGGGTGACCACCATACAGCAATATCTGTTGAAGCACAGTGATTACAATAACAAACAAAGAGACTTGATAAGTCTATTTTTGGAAGTTGTCTTGGAGAACAACATCTTTGTGTTTGATAATGTCATTTATCTACAACTTGATGGCGTAGCTATGGACACTTCGTGTGCCAATAGCTATGCCAATATGGCTCTGACTCATTAGGAGGAAGACAGCTTATTTGTTTTGGATGAGTATAGACGGTTTGTCCCATTTTATCGACATTTTGTCGACGATATTTTTTTCATCTGGACAGGTTGTGTTTACAGTCTGGAAAGGTTCATCCATAAGACGAATCGTATGACTGATTTTTTGAAGTTTACCATGTCTCATTCACAAAACAAAATCTCTTACCTTGATATTTATGTTGAAAGATTGTGAGCTGGGTTGGTTAACACTGGAATCTTTAGGAAACAATGTTATAGAAATACTTTGCTTCACAGACAGAGCATGCATCCGCAATATATTTTTAAGAACATCATAAGGGGTCAAAGGATGCGAGCTTCCAGACTTCATGCATCTGATGAAGGATTTACCAGTGAGCTACATTTATTAAAGGAGAGATTGTATGAACATGGGTATAGGGAGGTAGAGGTGAATACAGGGCTTAGTGACACTGATATGTTAAGACAAGGTAGGGCCATTCCCTACTTTTCGAACATGGTCAGTGGAGAGATGAATGGTACAGTTGCCTCCCAATTTGACATTAGACTACCAATGTTTCTTTCTGCTGACAATAGATTTGTATCGGAAATTATTAACAAGCATTGGGGGGTTTTGATTACTAACAATGAGATTCGAGCATTGGTTGGTGACAAACCAAAGTATGTTTATAAGAATAAATCTAATTTGAAGAATATATGTCATCATAAGTGTCGCAAATATAGTGAGGTAGTGAATGTATTTGGTTCCTTTCCATGTGGTCGATGTAATTTTTGCTCCTACATTGACACAAGTGACAGTTTTATGCATCCAGAGACAAAACAGATGTACAAGTTTCATGTTTTAGCTAATTGTAATATGGCACATGTTGTCTATTTAGCTGTATGTGATTGCTGTGGATCATTCTATGTTGGGAAATCCAACAGGGAATTAAAAACAAGGATTGGGGAGCATTTATATGCCATTAGAATTGATTTATCAACCAATGCTTTAGCCAAACATGTTAAAATTAATGGCACTGAACATCAGTTTAAGTTCAGGGTAATGGAAGTTATCAGGCCAATTATATGTGGAGGAGATATTAGGAATGGGACTGAAAAGAGGGAGATGGGATGGATTATGAGACTAAGAGCTGACTGTGGGAAGGGACTCAATGAGAGAGCTTCCTTAAGACCAGAATTATAAGCAAGGGGATGTAAGGTCAGGCGATAGTAACAGCATGTCCCCCACCCCCTTTTTTATTTTTATTTTTATATGTATTTTTATTTGTTTATATATTTTTATATGCATTGTTTTTTATATGTAACTTTAAATGCATCTTTATAAATATGACACATATAAATTTTATTTTTTGTATGAGCCCTGGCAGGTTTTTACTTGCAGTCCATCAATTAAATGATGTTACCACTAATATTCTTACATTTTTTAGATGCTTTAATAGTGTTTTAACATCATGAAGCTGTTTTAATTACAGTTAATTGAGCCTAATTGATTGATTGCTCTCATATAAAAGCAGACCATTTTCTTCTGTTTGTAAAGGTCTGATAAAGCTATAGTGAAAGCGCTAACCGTTCTTATCAGTGCACAATACATTTTGCAGTTTTAAAGATTGCAGTGGCGTTTTGTGAATTCAGTGGTTGTCTGTGCTGGTTCTTTTTTTTTTTTTTTTTGTTATTGCATTCTTAACTATGTTGATACTCTTAGTACAGTGAAGGAAAATAAGCCTTTAATATTAGATCCTAAGCAGTTATATCTTCAAACTAGTTGTCTGTATAGTTACATTTAGGGATGAAGGGGCCTATGACAAAAACCATCATCACATGCAGTCTAACATAACAGCATGATGACTGTGGGAGTAATTTATCAATACCAGCACATCTGTCCTTGTGCCCAGTGATGCTATATAATTTTTGATAATTACACACCTGTACATATACATGAGAAACATGCTAATCATTTTTCAGATGTCAAGGACAAGTGGTACACTTTGGATAGATGCATACCCAGCCAAGTAGTAATCATGGCTAAGACACATGTAGACCTTATTGTGGAGCAATGATATTTCTGGTATCACACATAATAAGCTTATGCCATGACAGCAGGATACTTTTTGTTTTGGGGGGTAGGGTGGGATTGAGTTTTCCTAATGATCTCAATACATCTCAACTTAACATGATGAACTACTTCTCCAGCTATATGGGAGGTAGCATGTAGAAGCAAAATTATAACCTCACACAGTCATATTAATTTCAGTAAAGTATGCCAGTGCTAGCAGATGATTTCTTGCTGTGTAAATGTTATTCACCATTATTTTTAATTGTTACCTATTACTATGCAAACAGTCACATCTCTCACAACAAGTGTACTTAACCCAGAGCACTTTTTGCTAGCCTGTCCCTATGCATCTCCTTGCTCCCTTTAATCATTGCAAGGGCTGGAGATAAAGAAACAGTATTTTGAAGAGGTGTATGGTGCTATAAACTGGCAGGGTATTTGAAGAGGTCAATATTACTATACTTACAATACTGAAGTTGTCATGCCTTACTTTCATTCTCCCATCAAAGAGGTTAGGCTTCTTGCACCTCAAGTCAGTGTAAAGGTGACACAGATGACACCCCATGCTTGGGATACCAGTAACATGGGTGTCAGTCTTAGGCAAATTTTCCCAGGCATCAGCCTTATAAATTTCTTCCAGTACAGACCTCCTACAGGAGCTTGCAGCTGTACTGCTTATAGTCAAAGTCAAGCCAAAGTAAACTTTATTGTCATTCAGACTTCACTGAACAGTGTAAACTGAATGAAATTTTGTTTCTCTGGACTCACTGTGGAAAAGATCACACGGAGCATTACAACAGATATTACAACATCACAGCAAACTATTACAGACATAACACCCAAAACATTTTACAAATCTGAAGGTACATTATTGCACAGAATTCCAGCAGTTTTTACTATTACACAAGAAGGCTTGTTTCGCATCGGTTGGTTTATTACAGCACAAATATGAGTCAAGACTAGCATTTGCGTTATTGCATAAAAATATAAGTTCTCATCAACATAGATATCTACTACACCTGATGGCCATCATCATGTGTGTTATTAGTAGAGCTGAGTAGTCTGATGGCCTGTGGAAAGAAGCTCTTACTGAATCTGGCTGTTTTGCACCACATGCTACAATAGCACTTGCCAGATGATAGGAAGGAAAACAGTCCATTGGCAGGATGAGTGCTTTTTACTCTCTGCACTATTTCTCTGTGGATTGTGAGTGGAGGGTGCACTCCATGGTTCCTTCTGAAGTCAACAATTTTCTCCTTGATCATCTTCACATTCAGTGTCAGGTTATTGTTGTCACACCACACTATCAGTCGGTTAACCTCCTCTCAGTAGGCTGTTTCATCATCATTGCTGATGAGACCCACAACTGTTGTGTCATCTGCAAACTTAATTATGCGATTTGAACTGTACCTGGTGATGCAGTCATTGATCAGCAAAGTGAACAGCAAGGGGCTCAAGACACAACCCTGTGGTAGTGTTCATAATGATAGTCCCTGAGGTGCTCTTGCCAAAGTATACCATCTGGGGTCTATCTTTGAGGAATTATAGTATCCAATTGCACAGTGGGGTGCTGATACCCAAATGAACCAGTTTCTTTATCAGATGCAGGGGGAAGACTGTGTTGAAGGCAGAGTTGAAGTCTATGAATAGCATATGCACATAGCAGTTTTTGTTTTCCAGGTGGGACAGAAATAAGTGAAGTGGCAATGAAATAGAATATATAGTGGAGGGATTAGATAAGTATGTAAATTGGAGTGGATCAAAATTTGCAGGAAGTCTTGATGTTATATGTAGTCCTTGACCAGCCATTCAAAGCACTTCCTCACAGTGGAGGTGAGAGCTATGGGGCAGTGGTCATTGAGGCTTGATGGTGAAGATTTCTTGGGCAATAGTATGAGTGGTTGTGTTTGTAAAAAATTTGTGTATAATGGCCTAACTCAAAGAGGTGTTAAAGATATCAGTGAGGAAATTTGTCAGTTGATCAGCACAGCCGCTGACTACCCGCCTCAGAATGTTATCAGGTCCAGCACTTTCCTTGGGTTTACCCTGCATAAGGTCCTCCGAACATCAGCTAGGTTGAGACAGAACACTTTATCATCCTGGCTGGTAAAGACTTTTGTTGCTGTAGTGTTGTTCTTTTCCTACAACCAGCTAAACTACATGTTAAGTTTGTTGAGAAATTCAGTGCTGACATTGCACTGAGAAGATGAGGGCCTGTAGTCTGTTATGGATTGAATTCCTTGCCACAAACGCCTGGAGTCTTTTAGGTCTGTGAAGTGAGTCTGAATTTTCTGCCTATAGATATATTTGACATCTCTCACACCACTGTTTAGATTAGCTTTGGCTAACCTAAATGCATCCTTATCCCCCAACTTAAAGGCAACATTGTGGGCTCTCAGAAACTTGTACATCCCACTTGTAAGCCAGGGTTTCTGGCTAACAAGCTTTGGGTTTATGGAGGATGTCAAGAAAAATCTTAAGACTCCTTCTCACACTATCTCTATGCTCTAAAAGGAGCACTACCTTCCTCTTCTTCAGCTATACTTGTATCACCTTCAAAGATCTTAAGAAAAAATGGTAGGAAATTGGTGCCCAAAGCAGTTCTTACATGATGGGCACTGAAGGGGATCTCATATGTGTGGTGGGTATCAAAGTAATGACATATAGGTATTGTATTATTATGGTTCTAAAGACACAGTCCTTCATCCCTCTGTTTGCTGATGAGAAGAAATAATTAGCAGTGACTCTATTTTCAGATGGTTAATTATGTGATGACAATTTTCTCCAATCTGAAATAAATGTTGTTAATGAGCATGCTCAGAGCTTAGCACAGGCGCTCATGCCTGTGCTCAGCACTGAATCAACTCAAAATGATGTTTATCAGGTTTGCTCATCACATATATCAATGGATTCAGAAACAATAATGAGATGAGCCCTTATAAACATAACCATCAAACCCAGAGGCAGTAATCTACACAATATATGCAAGATAAGATTCACAGCTCATCACTGTGCTATGGAAGATTAGCTTTTGTTTAAATTCTGCTTCCTCTAACCTCATGGAGTTGTTACTTAGAATAATCTGTTTGCATAAAGTATGTAGTACTTTTTACACGTACTTCTCTGTACCAGGGTAGCTTTTGTGCATGATTCACTGTAAAGCTTAGAAGTGCTGTCAGTTTCTTGGTGCATCTGTATGTATTGACCACAGTTCTCTGAAGGGATAAATTGCAAATACACTGAGTATGATAGCTTGCAGGCACATTGCAGTAGGTTGCAGCAATGTAAGTCCACCATACACCAGTGTACAGTTGTATACCTCAAGCATATGTGATTACAATATAATTTCTACAAAGACTGTGGCTAATGATCATGTACTTGTTAAGTTGCATGCTTGTTAACTTACACTCATGCTGGTATTTTCAGGAAGATGGGGGATTGTGTTTAAGACTTAAATAATAGCTGACAATCATGTAAAGACTGTTTTGTAGCTACACATATGTTAGCATCAGGCCCTAATAAACCATAGTAGATAGTCTGTTACTATATTATTGCTGTTAGTATTTCTAAGACCCATGTAGGACCACATTTGTTAATTCCAATATTTTCCATGCCAACAGAGCTGTGCATTAGAATCAGACACAGAACGCCACATCTACCTGTATGTACAAGTTTACAGGGGCTGAAAATGAGGTGGTACTAGATGCCCTCTGTCTCCATGGCAGACAGCTCTTAGCAGTGTGATTTGCAAACTTGCCCTTTTTTGACCATATGTTGTGGAATGTTGTCACCAATGTCAATGCTGTGGATGACCAGGATCATAATTATATGTTCCGCCACTGAGCAACTGATATGATCTGTGCTGCCACTCACAGAGCAGAGGGCATGGCATGGGAACAGAGACCATCCAGTGGTTGGACATCTACTGAAGTACCCCTTTCAGAGACAGAAGAGTTTCTGGCATCACTTAACATCAGTACCACCTCAAAGAGTTCCACAGTGCTGTTCTGGATGTTGGAGTAGAGCTGAATTGGCCCCTAAGAATTTCCACAGATGATACAACATGTATGTAGTCCTGGTATAGCATTCATCTACACCAGGTATAGGCAGTGTTATAACCAAATATATTTTTATAGTAGTACTGATAATCAGTTGCATGTGCAGTTATGGTGCTGCTGTGTCATACTTATACTGGATATGTTTTGTTTTGGTGTATTCACAATTGAGTCATTCTCTGGCACAAGCAATTTGGAAGTGCCCCTTGTTTAATATTGGAGAATCTTTGATCTCTGATAATGATGGTGAAATAAGCTAGCATAGTCAGGGGATGCAGAGTGTATGTTACACAGGGAGCATATCTCCTACATCCCCTACTTTGAGCATGAAGATATACTCTAGGCATGTGTATACCCAGAGCACACTGCCATCTGAGACAGGATGTGTTAAATGAGACACTGTAGATTAAGGAGGTGTAGTAGCCCTCAGTAGAGATATGTTTGAATCTGTCACTAGCTGTGGTATGCAGGCTGGCTCACATAAAGCTGTTGATATTAGTGATCTCAGGAGGTGTAGCTACTGCCCTCCACCCTGAGGTTGCTGTGTCAGTAGCTGCCACTCAATATGTGTGCAGGGCCATTTTGAACTTCCATCAGAGCTTCAGCAGAGGTTGTGAGGGTCATCCAGGTGGTGCATGCTGACAAACAGGAGTGCATGAAGTGTATGTGTGATTCATTAGACAGAATCATACAGTGGAACATGTAGCATCTTCTGTGGCCCTCAAACCTCTCAACTTCTTTGTGAAAAAAATCTGGACAAAGCCAACAATAATGAACGAGGAACAATGGGCCAAAAATAGGGGCATATTTTATATACTGCTCTTATAATCTTAAGAAGTAAGAATTGTATTTGTGTTAGCATGCATTTACTGCATGAGATAAAGTCTGAAACTCTAATGTCTGTCATTATTTAGTGACTATAGTCTTCAATTATTTGCCAGAAAACCACTGTTTTTATAAGGAACAGACCAAAAATAAGAGGTAAATATCTGGAGAGTCTGCAGAGATCTGAAGAGTTGAATGACATAACTGGTCATCTTCCAGAGGTGAGGTCCCTCACACCTGGTTATCTGCTGTGTCCTCAGACATTAGCCTACATGGCCGTGGATGAGGGGCATCTCCCACTTGCATTGCTGGGACATCCACAGCAACATCACTTGTGGATGTGTCTACATCAAGGACAGAATATGTCACAGTCAGGTAGCACCCCAACATCTAGCTAAGGTCATGGTGCATCTAAATCTAGTCAGAGCCATCATGGTTGGTGACATGCATGGGTAGCTGAACTGCATGTCATGTATGTCCTGGATGCAACCAGTAGGCACTGTGCAGTGCTGCACAATGTTCCTGCAAATACACACCACCACCGCCATCACAGTCCCAAGCTTATCCTGTACTTGCACTATCCCTGTCTCTTCTGAGAAGTCAGCCCTTATACCAGTTCTGGCACTACTCCTAAAAACATTTTTTTCATTTTAGTACACCTCAGCATTCCCACTCAGACATTTCCCTGTGAAAGATATGCACTCCTGTATTCCCTTCCCCTCCTGTACAAATGATGAAAACTGTACCCTGTCCTTTGTACCTTGTTACTTTAGTTGCTTATATCAGAGTCACAGTGTGATTAGCCTACGCATGAGTAAACACAGTCTGTCGTTTTTGTATGCATTAGTTTTACTGTATTTATCTGCTTAGCTCTTGTGTATTATGTACTCCCCCTCTATCCACATGTGCAAATGCTAGTACCTGTGCCCTGCCCTTTGTACATTGTTACATGGGTTGCCTATAATTGATTCACAACATGTCCAGCCTATGCATTAATAAGCAGTCTGTTTTTTGTATGCATCATTGCTACTATGTGCATCTGCTTAGTTGTTGTATAGTTATGTAGTCTCTTCTCCACCTGTGCAAATAATAAAAATAAGTGTAGCCCACCCTTTGCATATATTAGATCCTCTTACAGACACACGTTTACAATAGCTGCTGCAACCCATAACATTATTCAATAACTTAGACTGCCTGAACACAAGAACCTGGTAGGTGCAGTATCACTGTGTGATGTTTAAACATTTCCAAATTGCTCCTCCATGTTTTTGCTTCATTATCATACTCAGACTTTCTGTATGCAGTCATTAGTATATAACATGGCTGAATTGGTTATTTTATTTTAGCTTGCACCATTTTGCAGCTCTGTTTACTGAATCACGCACACCCTATGTGTCACTGTTCTTTGCATAAATGCACTTAGCATGATGTGGTAGCATTTTGTGAATTCCACTCTGTGTTTGTGTTGAATAGCAGCTCCAGTTTAGGAGCAGAGAATCATGGAGAATGGAATAAGTAAGTGCAATGGAAGCTAAACATGTCAGCCATAAGTAACCTGTAAAAAATTTTTGAAGTAATGTTAGGCGGTTCTCACAACTGATTTGTTTTAAAGCAAATTTGCATGGAACTTCCTCTGCACTGTCATTAGCTGTAACATGTGCCTAGCGAAATAAAAGAAGAGGGTCACATTACAGTGTACTTTTAGTGAAAGTACATATTCAAAAGGGGAACTGTGGCTGGTGAAGACCAGTTTGTGATAGCTGTCAGGAATAAATATAAATATCCTCAATTTGTAATAGCTGTTAGGAGTAAGTATAAATATTTTCTATTTTTAAGATCTGTTCAATTCTGTGATTGCAGTCCAGTATGTCTTACCAGATTATACTGTATCACCTTTTTATTAATAATGTTGAAACCATTACTGAATTATCTCTAAGAAGAAATAAGACAAACTAGCACATGAATGCACATCATCTTTTTGAGTCAATAAAATAGTTAGCAATAACAAATATGATCACTTGTTTTTTTTGACACTAGCAATAAATATGCTGAAAGATAGTTGCCCCAGAAATGAGGTCTTGAGGTAAACCCTGCTTATGATTTATTTTTTAATACAAATTGTCTTAATTATAACATATATAAATCATATACAAAAAAGGAAGATGATCCAATTATAGTCAACAGCAATCAACAATAATATTCTTATATATTACATTAAATTAAACAGGTTTTCAGCTTAATTTCTTTCATATTTTGTTATTAACATTTGTAACTTATAACAGACCCATTATTTATTTATTTATTTTTATTTGACATTTGTTGACCGGGTTAGTCCAAATGAGCTGAAGCCTTTTTTTAGTGGAGACCTGGGGAGAAAAGCTCCACAAGTAAGTATACACAAGTACAGTGTGAACAGTATAACATGAATACTCAAAGTTGTTGTTGTGTCTTTCAGCTTTTCCCGGTTAGGGGTCGCCACACCGGAACTCCGGTCCGCTAATGATTGGCAGTTGATTTTTACATGCTGAGTTGCCAGCCCTAACGCACAACCTTCAACTAAGGTACGCCCATTCACGCATGTCTCTACGCAGAAGACGCTCTAGCTGAGAGTCGAACTGGTCAGCGTCTTAAGAAAATCATATATAATACATGGTAACATCTCAAAATATTTACAATCAACATTATAGATGTTCTCCAGTGCAATAATTATAGAGAGTGAGACCCGGGTTCAATTAATAGCTGCTTTGCTAGTGGAGTATTAATGTAGTCAAGGACTAGTTATGTCAAGGCTGTTACACAGTAAGGGGAGTAGATAGGAGAAGGAAAAAGGCTAGGAGAGAAAGAGTTGAATGGAATGGGGAAGTAGGTCAAGGATTATGATTTCTGATTTCTTTGAAATATTCCATTGTAGTCTGACCTGTGGGTTTCTTAAATAAATTGGGTTAATATTTAATTTTATTAAAATATCTGGAATATCAAAATGTAGTACTGCATAAAGACTTTTGTTAAATCTAGAAAAACTATGAAAAATGTTGACGTGAAGCAAGCACATTCAGGAAATATGATTTCATTTAAGCAAAACCATAGTGTTCTTGATCCAGTGAATGATATTCCTTTGTTTTTATTGATTGCAGATACATTTATTTTATATAGCACAATGGCAAACAGTGATGCAAATGGGGTTCAAATCCCACTAATGCCATCTAAAATGTCGTGGACTGATGACACCAGTGCCACTGATGTAAAGAAAATGATATAGCTGGCATCAAAAGGATAGTCTCTCAAGTTACACCACTGGTATCCAGAAGGTTAAAATAAAAGAAAGAAAGTATATCCAAGTCCAACTCAATAATTAAATCACAAAATGTGAGCAGACCCCAAGAGCATAAAGGATATATGCACTGCTGACTTAGATGTGGGATAGCAACATCCACACCCAGATTGAACTACACAAAGATCACTTACAAACTCAGTCTATGTCCTAGTACCCCATGTCCATTTTCCACCTCTCACTCTGTAAACTGCAATGTCTTCCAGTGCTCAATATTCATGACACACACAAATACAGATATACCCAACTCACATGGAAGGCTGGCAGAAGTCTCCAATTTGGCATGGTAGCACTGCCATAACTCTGCAATGGCCAGAGACATCCAGCTGCCCACTGCCCTTGATGAAACTGCACCCAGTATTTTCACTGTTAATATGCTCAAATGATCTATCTAATCAGGGACAGGAGATATAGCTTGTTAACCTGCGGAAGTAAATGATAACCCTCCTCACAGATGATAACTATCAATAATACATATATAGTAAAAATACCAGCCAAAAGAGCTTAAGGGAAAATAAATAAGCTTTACTTAAACAATAAATTAAACAGTGCATTTACAGATGAAATATACAGATTGATAGGAAAATACACAAGGAATGTCAAAATAACAGTTACGCAGAGAGGAATATTTAAAGACCCCCACCACTGTCACCTAGAATACATCCATAAATTTAACTACTTCTGTCTTAAAGAGTACTGAACTCTTACTGCTGCAAGTTCACAGAAGATAAGAGGCAGAAACTGCACAAAGCAAATATATAGGGATGTTGTTACCTCAATATCTTTCAAGCAAAAACAAGAATGAACAAAGCAGTATCAAATATCTATACATACCATTTCCTCAGTCCTGTTCCCCCCAAAATACAGCATTTCCTTTTGTAGAAACACACTGCCTCAACATATTTTAGCAGATTGTTTTTCCACAGCAAAAGTAACTAAATCAGGTCCTCCACTTAGAAAGGACAAGGGCTTCATTACATCAGCCCAGAAACAATAGAAAGCACAAGACTATGCACATATCTTAACTGTCCGCATTTTAATATCTGCATTCTTTTCACAGTTCTATTCAGCTACTTCACTGAAATTGACGGGATTACATTGGATGACTTGTAGCTCAGGAAATAAAAGAGGTTATATATGCTTTTTTCTTCGTCTCTGCTCCGTTTAAGGCTGTACAATTATATACACAGAGCAAATATGCTATTAGTAGAGAATAAGGAAGAGAAAAATGCATAACATTTTTAAATCAGTTTTCCTTAGCTTGGCATCAATCCTGGCACCACTAGTACATTATAAAATATAAAGCATGCATGTCTGTAGTTTGCAGGGGCTGGTTTTGTACTTATGTTTGGAGGGTATAAATCCTATTTCCAAATATGCGGACATATGCCATTTTGGAATGACTTGCTGAACAGTAATACAAATGATTCAACACTGCTGTATTTATAATTTTTAGAAACATATCTGGAATGTGATACAGTCACTCAGACCATCCCCACTGGAGTTTATACAAAGTTGGCATAATGTCTTCTTTTGTAATAATTGGTTCTTCTCTACTCTTTTATTGTTCAGTGTAATCTCATCAGTGCTACTACTGACATGTGAACTGAATGGATTTGAAAGGACCGTCAGTATACAGTTTCTTGTTGTGAGTAGCATGGAAGGTGTACAAAACAGCAGAATGATCAGAGCTTCTGCATGGCACAGATATCTAAGTATGTAAACTCTAGGACAAAGAAATTAGGACATCAGATTGGAAGCCAAAGTAGCCCCAGTTGCAGAAAAGATCGAAGAGAACAGATTATGGTGATTTGGCCACACGTGCAGGAGCTTGAAGAAGATATGGGAGAGACAAGAAGAAGGCAAATAAAATGAATACAGCCAGCTGAGAGATGGCTGGATTGGATGTGAAAAGACCTGTGACAGTCAGGCATGACAGTCAGAAAGGTAGAACAGTGGCACTGAACCAAGAGAGGTTGTGACAGTTGATGCAACACTTGACTCCATCTAGAAAAAAAACTGAGAAAAAGGGTTGATGATTATGAGAGTAGGGGCAGGGTTCGCTTGGGAACAGTAAAACAGGGTGAACGAGATAAAAGTAGGTGGTCTGGTTTTGATCTCCTACTTACAAAACCAGTTAGCTGCATCCATGTTACTTTAAGAAGTATGTACTACAAATGATGCCAAATTGTATTCCATCATTTCTATTTAAAAAATGAATAAATTGATTTCTACTTGTTCACTTTGAATGGATAGTTACCTGGGATTGGTAACACAATTACTAAGGACTGATTATAGACAATAAGAGGTCACCACTGGCTGACAACTCTAAAAAAGCAAGTATAGGGGTTCAATATAAGAAAAGGGAGTATTACACAGACAAAGTCACAGGGACTGTCTGGTGGGTGTTAATTTTAAATCTACCTCTATTTCATCAGCAGATATATGAGAGTTGAGACAAGATATGGATTATTTAGATAGTGTAGGGAAATTAACAGAATGTAAAAATGCAGCTGCCATATCTTTATCAATTTTTTTTCTTGGATTGTTGGTGGGGGTGAGGGTTGAGTACAACTTTACCAAGAATTTGTGAAAGGCAAAATATTGATGGCCTTCTTACACACTAAGGTTCTCCTTCTTCTTGGAATAGCATGCACAGCCCCAGTGTTTCATCTGCTTTTTTGTCCTGATTTTTCTTTGCCAAGGATGGCATGGCAGCACTTTCCAAATAAATAAGAGCCTTGATTTCTTTTCTGTTTTTAACAGTTTTTAGTCCTTAATAACCTGTCTGTCCCTAAAATAAGTGTGCTTACCTCAGAAAAGGCAGCCTCCAGTTGTGTGGCCTTGTTTCTGAATATGTCATTCCATTTGGCATAAGGTTTAGATTTAGCAGCAATGCAACATGTTTGCAGTTCAAATTTCCAGTGGATCTAAACGATGTGCCTACATGTTTAATCTCTGCACCTTTGAATGATAAGGAGTCGACTTTTCAGATGTTCACAGGCTATGACATGGTAACAATGACTAGAGAAAGCATGACAGTGTTAGTGTCTCTCAGTATGCGTAGTAAAGGACAATGACCTCTACATCTTGCACTAACTCTCCAGTCATCAAAAAATAAACAATTTTATTAGAGGCCATATACGAAGAGAACATAAATGTGTAGCCCAGGTTACCCATTTTAATGCATCATCAGACATCTTCTACCAGCTAATCATTTATACATTGCTTTATTGCCCAATATGCTTCTCACAAAGGAGCTTTGGCCAATCCAAAGCAAAATCTGACATCAAACTGAAGTCTTCGCTATCATTATTGGGATAATATTAATACTGAAATATGTAAGACTGGCAAAAAAAGAAAGTAAAAAAATCAGGAGAATTATTTGAGCCACATATGCAGTGAAGAATGCCAGACTCTTAGGAAAGGTTAAGTTTAACCATAACCCACTTCTATAAATTCATAGATAAGTACTAGGCTAGCTGGCCTTGCCGACCATTTTGAGCCTAGCCAATTTCCCTTTTTGCGCTTGAAATAACCTATTTCATTTGGTTATAGATTGGTCTTATCTATCCCATGGCCGATAATTATATTACCCCTAATGAGAATAACTGTGATCATACCATAGATAATTTGAGGGGACCCATGCATGGGATAAAGCATTTTCCCCATTGCTATCCCTGAATTACCTAGTTAATATCCAACCAAGTCTGTTTCTGACTTTATTTTAAGTATTAATTAACCCTATTACCCTGTGGATTTTCTGTCCCGCAGACATAGTACAGTATTTGGGATTTCAAGCAATTTTTAATTCTTGCAGAAAAACTAAATTAATATTCATTCTTTCAACAAGCAATTTAAGGACTTAGTTTTAGAGAACTAATTTAATTCTGTAACACTGACTGTGATGTATTTCATGTCCAAATAGGTGCCCAGTTTAACTGAATTAATTGCCAGACCCAAATGGTAAACACCAACAGGGGTTAATAACCACTCCAAAATATCATGTTGTTATCACAATAACTTAGTTAATAGATATATAAAAATACATTTCCAGCTGTGATGAAAATCTATAAGCAGCTTAGTCACTGACATAAAATACATAAAACAAGGTGTTGGAAGAGAGAGGATTCATAGAAGGCATTGCCTTTCTGGGTGGTACATAGCAGACATGATCTTACTATATACTGTATGTATTGTTTGTTAATGTTAAAGTGCTTAGGATATTTTTCTGTCTTCCTCATTCTAATGGGACTGATTATAAAATGCTATTTAAGACACTACCGTGCATGACCGCTGTGTACTGAAAATACTTCCAGTGTGTTCAACAGTTTTATTTTGCTTTCCTAATTCTTATTTCTATATTTGGTTTTGTACTGAATGCTTTTCTACTACAGAAACATGTTTTGTCATACATGCTTGGTCTGTTTCTACCAATTTTACTTATAATCCCTGCAGTGTATCCCTTGTATAGTTAAGGTCAGTGCCACGAGATAATCCTAGGTCCTTTGAAAGAGTTTTGTACCTCATTTTCAGTACTGCCCAGGTGTATAACCTTCCTTCTGAAATACCCATCTGCCTCTTTGCTATCATCCCAGTCCTCCTATATTACAAATGATCCTTTCAAGCTATTAGCTTCATGTTCTAAGATGCAGGTTTTACAGCTGTTCTACATGAAACACCTACTAACAGCAAAATATCAGTTGATGAATCCATATTTTGTTTTAACAGTGGAATATCAGTTGATTAATCCATATTTTGATTTACCTGTTTTGTTTTCATAGTTTTGGCTCTGCAGCTCCTACCTTTTACCATTGCATTATCCAGGTGACAACATCACTGCATCTGTATAGAGAGATTGACTCCCATTGAATTCAGAAGTGAGTCTCATTTGGATCTCTTTCTCCACCTTTCCCAAGCTACCTTTCCATCTTTTCCATTGTACTCTCCATTCCATGCCCATTAATCCATATTTATCATGTTACTTAAAGCTATACTACTGGCATTCTGACAACTACTCATATAATTATATCTGTAAGATCTTATGTGAAAAAAGTTAGAAAGTTACCTAAGATACATATAAGTACACTGCAATTTTGCCACTTAAAACTATAATAACCAAAAATATAAAAGAAATTCCTTTTAAACAGATCTAAACTGTTTAGGCATTTAAATGTCTTCAACTTCCCCCGCACAATTTTCCACACTATATCCTCCCACATACCCTTTTACACCAACAAAAACATTACTAGCAAGCAGAACAATGTAACTAGTAGGGAAAAATGAATAAATAAATAACCTTTTTATTAAACACTCCAGAACAATATACTGTTTAAAAAAACATTCAAAAAATACTACAACCTCTATTTACTCAATCTCTTATGAATCCGCTCATCTTGTACAGTCCTAAAATACAATATGTTCTTTCCCTCCTCAAATATTTCTCAAACACAAAACTCCACTTGTTGCAAAACTTAATACAACAAGTACTGCAGTCTGCAGTGCATGCAAACAGTCTTCACATTCCTAGCAAATCTTGTCCTGGATACCAAAATCAGCACAGCCAGCAACAACACCCATCCCTAAACAAAATATATTTGCTTCAATTCTTCTCTCCCACTCTCTATGAAAAGGGCACATTGCACCTAAGTCCAGTTGCACCCCAAAGCACAAACAAATCTAAAACATGATAATAAGGACCCTTAGCATCCTTTTCACCTTCTTCTTCTTCTTCTTTCGGCTTCTCCCGTTAGGGGTTGCCACAGCAGATCAACTGTTTCCACTTCCTCCTGTCCTCTGTATCTTGCTCTGTCACATCAACCACCAGCATATCCTCTCTCACCACATCCATAAACCTTATCTTAGGCCTTGCTCTTTTCTTGTTACCTGGCAGCTTCATCCTTAGCATCTTTTTCCCAATATACTCTGCATCCCTCCTCAGCACATGTCCAAACCAACGTAATATTATCTCTCTGGCTTTGTCTCCAAACCTTCCAACCTGGGCTGACCCTCTAATAAGCATTCCTAATCCTGTCCATCCTCGTCACACCCAGTGCAAATCTTAACATCTTCAACTCTGCCATGTCAAGCTCTGACTCCTGCCTTTTTGTCAATGCCACTGTCTCCAACCCGTATAACATAGCTGGTCTCACTACCCTCTTGTAGACCTTCACTTTCACTCTTACTGGTACTCGTCTGTCACAAATTACTCCAGAAACTCTTCTCCACCCACTCCATCCTGCCTGTACTCTCTTCTTCACCTCTCTTCCACACTCATCATTACTCTGAACTGTTGATCCCAAGTACTTAAACTCATTCACCTTCGCCACCTCTACTCCCTGCATCCTCACCATTCCTCTATCCTTCCTCTCATTCACACACATATATAATGTTTAGTCCTGCTGACCTTCATTCCTCTTCTCTCTAGAGCAAATCTCCACCTCTCCAGGGTCGTCTCCACCTGTTTCCTACTCTCACTACAGATCACAATGTCATCTGCAAACATCATAGTCCAAGGGGACTCCTGTCTGATCTCATCTGTCAACCTGTCCATCACCATTGCAAATAAGAAAGGGCTCAGAGCTGATCCTTGATGTAATCCCACCTCTACCTTAAACGCATCCTTCACTCCCACCGCAGACCTCACCGCTGTCACACTACCCTTGTACATATCTTGTACCACTCTTACATACTTCTCTGACACTCCCGACTTCCTCATACAATACCACAACTCCTCTCTAGGCACCCTGTCATATGCTTTCTCTAACTCCACAAAGACACAATGCAACTCCTTCTGACCTTCTCTGTACTTCTCCATCAACACTCTCAGAGCAAACATTGCATCTGCAGTGCTCTTTCCTGGCATGAAACCATACTGCTGATCACTAATCATCACCTCCCTTCTTAACCTAGCTTCCACTACTCTTTCCCATAACTTCATGCTGTGACTGATCAGTTTAATCCCTCTGTAGTTACTACAGCTCTGCACATCACCCTTATTCTTAAAAATCGGTACCAAAACACTTTTTCTCCATTCCTCAGGCATCCTCTCACTTTCCAAGATTTTATTAAACAATCTAGTTAAAAACTCCACTGCACTTTCACCTAAACACTTCCATGCTTCCACAGGTATGTCATCTGGACCAACAGCCTTTCCGTTCTTCATCCTCTTCATAGCTATCCTTACTTCCTCCTTGCTAATCCACTGCACTTCATGATTCACTATCTGCACATCATCCAACCTTCTCTCCCTCTCATTCTCTTCATTCATCAACCCCTCAAAGTACTCTTTCCATCTGCTCAATGCACTCTCCTCGCTTGTGATTACGTTTCCCTCATTATTCTTTATCACCCTTACCTGCTGCACATCTTTACTAGCTCAGTCCCTCTGTCTAGCCAATCGGTACAGGTCCTTTTCTCCCTCCTTAGTGTCCAACCTTTTATACAACTCTTCATACACCTTATCCTTAGCCTTCACCACCTCTCTCTTTGCCATGCACCTCATCTCCTTATACTCTTGTCTACTTTCTTCATCTCTTTGACAATCCCACTTCTTCTTCGCCAACCTCTTTCTCTGTATACTTTGCTGTACTTCTTCATTCCACCACCAGGTCTCCTTGTCCTCTTTCCTCTTTCCAGATGTCACACCAAGTACCCTTCTAGCCATCTCTCTTACTAGCTCTGCTGTAGTTAACCAGCTATTTGGTAACTCTTTGCTCCCACCCAGTGCCTGTCTTAACTCTTCCCTGAACATCACCTCACAATTACCCTTTTTCAATTTCCACCATTTGATCATTGGTGCTGCCCTCACACTCATCCTCCTCTTCTTGATCACCAATGTCATCCTACAAACCACCAGTCTATGCTGCCTAACTACACTTTCCCCTGCCACCACTTTACAGTCTCCAATCTCCTTCAGAATGGCCCTTCTACATAAGATATAATTCACCTGTGTGCATCTTCCTCCACTCTTGTATGTCACCCTATGCTCCTCCCTTTTGTTAAAATACATATTCATCACAGCCATGTCCATCCTTTTCAAAAAATCCACTACCATCTGACCTTCTGCATTCCTTTGCTTATCACCATACCTACCCATCACTTCCTCATCCCCTCTGTTCTCTTCACCAACATGCCCATTGAAATCTGCTCCAATCACCAGTCTCTCACCCTTGGGTACAGTCATCACCACTTCATCCAACTCACTCCAAAAATGTTTCTTTCTCATCCATCGCACACCCAACTTGTGGAGCATATGCACTAACAACATTCATCATTACACCATCAATTTCCAGCTTCATAAACATCACTCTATCCGACACTCTTTTCACCTCCAAAACACTCTTAGCATACTCTTCCTTCAGGATAATGCCTACGCCATTTCTCCTCCCATCCATACCATGATAAAACAATTTGAAACCACCTCCGATACACCTAACCTTGCTCCCCTTCCATCTGGTCTCTTGCACACACAATATACCAACCATCCTTCAGTTCATCATATCAGCTAGCTCTCTCCCTATACCAGTCATACTGCCAACATTCAAAGTTCCGACCCTCACTATCACAGTCCTAGCCCTTACCTGCCTTCGGGCATGCCTTCCGCCTCTTCTCCTCCTTCGGCCAACAGTAGCCCAATTTCTGCCAGCATCCTGTTGGGCAACAGTACTGGTGGCGGTCATTGTTAACCCGGGCCTCGACCGATCGGGTATAAGTTTCTGTACAGTTTTCTGCATGTGTGATGTGGCACAATTTTATGCCGGATGCCCTTCCTGATGCAACCCTCCCCATTTAAGCATCCTTTTCACCTAATCTTGATTTTCCTCTTGCTCCTGACCCACAAAAATATAGAGCAAAACCAAGGTCAGTTCCAACCACATCTTAGCAAATCCTTTCATAACAAAACCACTGTCTCACTTTGTCTAATGAATATAGGGAGTATAAAAAGAAAACTGAACAGCTTGACTCCTTTCTCAGTATTATTTACTTGATATAGTCAGTATCACTGAGTCTTGAAAAAAAAAATGTTTTCTTTTCAATTTACAGATGCACCTACAATTGTAGGCCCACTATGCCCTAAGGTGGAGGCACAATGATACTTCACAAAACTTCTATACATATCTCAGGACTCGTCCAGACTATCAGCACTGATCCCACAGATTCCATGGATCACTGACAGACTTGACACAGCTAAGTTTTATCAAATAGCTGTTACTTACCTTCTCCCCTACCAATATCTTCACAGTTCAAAACTTACTACTTCAAATGTTAAAATCAGTCTCTTCCTACAAAATACCATAATTCTGAGTGACTGTTTTTCTGTGTAAACCAAGGAGACATAAAAGAAAAAAAAACATTCAGGTATTTCTCATAGACTACGTCTTAACATACGATAAGGAAAGGAACAACTTTATTATGGGAAACCATCTTCTTATTTTATTTTATACATTTGTTAATCAGGTAGGCCCACTTGATACAAGTGCTCTTTTATGGGACGGCCTGAGAGCACTGTCTGGTTAAGTGACTTGCTCAGACTTGCACAGCAGTTAAATGGTGTTGGAAGGAATCACACTGTTTACCATGGGTTCAGGAAAGAGCTTAACACCTCAGAGCCTTAATGTTCTATGCTAACTGCCAGACTTGATTGACTTAATAGTAATATGCCTAACCATGCATGTCCTATAACCTTTTCCATAATATACTGCAAATTACAGTTGGTCCTGCAGCTAATCACCTTCTATGCTAAATCCCAAATAAATATCCAGAACCAAAATAAAACACATAAACAAAATAGACTGAACTCCAATACTTAACACTCACAGTCCTGAGGAGACAACAAATAAACCTACGACATCTGATACAGTATGCAAAACACCCAATTCCCAGTGATCTCAAGACTTCTAAAACTTTAAAACCAACATTCTGGTCACTAATGAACTTAAATGATATCTCAGATAAAAGATTGAACTTAGACAATTTTGAAAAAAAGTGAAGACCCTGAAGCCCAAGCAAATGTTATTACCTACTGAAGTGAGGTTGGCATAAGATGCCAAGGGCAATTGCAAATCCTTCTTTAGTTATATTTAAAAACTGAGAAACAACAGTCAGCAATGTACAGAACACATAGTAAATGACAAAACCTTCTCAGACTTGGTGGACATTGCCAATATACCAGCAAATAAATTTAATGTAATTTCATTCATGAGACTACAAATCAAAGTCCTGTAATATCAGAATCTTTCAAACCATCTGTAATCACTAAAGAACATGTATTGAAGATGCTGTTGAAGACTAGGAACACATCATCTGTAGGATCAGATAACATACTGGGAAATATGTTAAATAGTAATAAACATGCCCTGTTGGAATGTCTCCATAAACTATTTGACCTGAGTCTGGCAATAGGCTCAGTCCACAAAGTATGGCAGACAGCACTACTGGAGTCTATATCACTTCAGCAAAAATTCAGTTCAAGAAATGGCATCTTCAATTCACTTATATCGAACATGCTGTTTGTCGAACTGTTCATACTAAGATCATGGTACAGTGAAGATCGGGAAATTTGCCCTTTCTTCACTGTAGTGTGATCTTGGTATCTTAACATAGGCCCAGTCATACTTTGTGACAATTCTGCAGCATTGCACACATAAAGAAATGATGAGTAAGCCACTATTTCCCTTAAAAGCCTATATTTTAAACAAAAATTCTAAAATTTATATGTAAATATTTGCAGTAAGTCATGCAGTACAGATTATTTTTTTGGAAAAATAGATAATGCTTGTGAGCATTCTCTGACATACTCAGCAATTACATCTTGCCAGACAAAAATGCATACCTAACATCAGAACTCACAGAGAGGTATATCAACCATTGATGCCACAGAAAGAGGCATATCTGATATGTCATGAACAACACACTTGAAAGGATTACATCAATGTCCTATTGGGATGGTTATGGCTTCCCTAACATGGAGTCTGAGACCTAAACAAAGGTGGCCCTCTTACTGTGCCATACCTCCAGTCTTTGCCCAAGCCAATACTGTCTATCACAGTTCTCTGACAGACATAACGTAATGAACTCATACCACTGCCTATCATGCTCCATACTCTACAGAGCTGTGTAGTAACTGCATCTGCCACAAGAGATATTAATGAGCAGGAATCACAAAGAGAACACTTTAAGTTGTGAGCTGAGAAAGGCTTTTGGTAGTCATTTATCCAATACAAATTATTCTGAAGGGTCAAAAGGATGTAGTAATGTTACTGTTGAAACAAGTGTGATTTATCCATATCACTCTTTGTTTAGTAAGCCAATGTTGCCTGCCCATATTGTTTTGCAATATATACATATTATACATTCCTATATATACCATATTTGGTCTATATTATTCACCGAAGGTTCACGTCAGTGAACCTCCGTTCAATGAACAAAAACCCTCAGACATTCACTTCAGTGAAGGATTTGCTCAGGGAAAGGAACTAGTTGGCCAACATAAGGAAGTTTACCCTCTTCCACACTGTGGTGCGATCTTGGAGTAGGTATATATAGTTAGGGGGTGTGGGGAGGTGCAGTCGGTACACATGCTACAGAAGTCATGAACCTTATGCATCACAGAAGAACACTAACCACAATTATCACAGAGCACCTATATTTGACAGCCATGAAATCCCTGATGTGTTAAAAGGCCTTTGTTACAACTAAAAGGGATAGAAATAAACCAGTACACTGTTGTATGTATCACTGCATTATGTCACTAGATTCACGTTATGTTGCCTTTTGCTGAAGTTGAACAGCTGTCTATAAAGTTCATGATCTGCACAACCATGCATTAACCAAATGCACCACAGGTGACATCTTACCACAAGTGGGAGACAGAACATATCTGAAGGTATGATGTTATCATAATGCTAGATGCTATACGTATGGCTTTAAAATGATACAGATAGTGGTGTGATCTGTCTTTTTGTCTCAAAATCTTGCAAGACAGTAGGTGTACCCAACATGTGTTGCATAATACAGTCATCCCTGTGACTGTAGAAGTACACACTTTGAGAATGGCAGATTAAAACTCATGCCTTACTAAGTTCACAAGCTAGTGCACATTGTATCATTTCCTGGCTCCACAGGAGAAGGCTTACTACAGGGTTTATATAAATCACATTTCAACAAATGGGCTCATCAATGTTTAACAAAACAATTGTCTGTGCTAAAATGGATAGAAAGTAGTAAAATAACCCTGTCCTGATATAAATTTAAGTATCAGATCTGTGTGTTACACCATACTTACCTACATGTACATTTACACACACAGTGGCACAAGTGAGTCTATGGATTAATGTCTGGATTTGAACTGACTACCTAACACAGGTCACATGCTAGAAGAGATTGCCTGAATCGCAAGTGCCACAATAGAAGTTTGATTACCACTGGTAGATAGTGCACTTTTGCATGTATGATATCATTGTTTTGCTAGAGTGATGTGTGTGCTAAAATGGACTGAAATTGTAGGGATAGTCCACTGTAAAGCTACACATCAGATCTATGGGTGAAGCCATTCCTACATAGCACTAGAGAGACACACATACCAAGAGTTGTCAGTCACTGCTGGAATCAGACCACCTACCTATTTATACAGCCTAGAGGTCACATTATGAAACACAAGCACCACAGAAGAAGTCTTATTGTAAGTATGAGATAGAGTACATTTGTATGGATGACATCATTAGTGTGTAGGAGAACAACTGTTGAGTTAAATGGGGAAGGAATTGCAGATGCCTTTCCTGAGTCGAAGCATATACATCAAGTTTGTTGTTGAAGTCATATCTATCAAAAATTAGAAATACACACACTTATAGTAGTTCCACGTTGTCAGATTCAGACCACCTACATATCTATATACATAATCTGTAATACACAGTATCAACTGCAAGCACCATAGTAGAAGGCTGCTTATAAGAGTGAGACAGAGCACAATTGAAAGGATGACTTCATCAGTGTATTGCAGAGAAGATGTCTTGGCTAAAATTGGAATAAATTGATGGGGGAGCCCTCTCCCAGTGCAAATGTTTCCTCTGAGTGGTGGTATGTACATTAGATGTGTGGGTGAAGCCACTTCTACATAGCACTACAGACACACACAACACACTCATGCTACTCGGTTACTGCTGTATTTGAACCACCTACCTATCTACATATACAATCTTGAGTACATTATATTAAATCAAGCACCAGAGGAAAAGTTTGACTTTCAGTATGAGATACTGCACATTTGTAAGAATCACCACATCAGTGTGCTGCAGAGAAGATAGTGTGCATCACAGATATAGGTGAAAAGGAATGTGTCTTGACAAGCAGAAAAAAACAGTAATGTGGGTCTCACAAGTAATGAAATAATGTCCAGATAGGTTATATATCTTGTTACTGATGTACATTGTGATGTTGTGAGTGACATGCAGTTGTTTCACAGCATAGTATACTTATGATAATCAGATCTGTGAAATAGTGGCATATCTACCAAGCATTCCTTACTACTCAGCTTAGGATTCTCATGCGTGGACAATGTGCAATGTAATAAAAAACAAACAGGTCAAACATGAAAGTGCACTCCTTAGTGCCATTTACCAACTACGTGTGCAAAGGGCCCACACCACTGTACACCATTTGTAAGTGTGATGTGTTGGAGTGCAGGCATAAATTTGCATTATATAGTGTTTAGCATCACAGTGGACTCATCATATCTTGAGTACAACATGCACCAATAATAATACATGCTACTGACATTACTTTCTCTTTGTCAGAATTGCTTCCTGAAGTGCACTGCTGCCGACTTGTTTATGTGACTGATGACAAAGTATTAGTGGATGTGTAATTCTGTTTTGAAGTTTTGACAGGAATTAACAGTGGGCCATGAGTACAGTTTATATTAGATATGTTCATAATAGATGTGTAAGTCAATGCTTTATGTGTCTTTATTTACATATTTGTTATGATAATTGGAGTAAAGTAATCATTACATGGATAATACGGGTGATATTTAGACTGTCTACAGTGACTGTCCTTAGATTTAGGACATCTTCTACTGCTTCTTATGCAACTGTATATGTACATATAACATCACTGACCACTTCAGTCAATACATGATAACATACATGAAGGTTTCATTAGTAAAATACTTTAGAAAATGGATGGCAATGCAAAATAATTCTTCCTATCACATCACTTTTTGTGAGTATAGTAGCAATACTTGTAAGATGTGCCTAGTGTAATATTCTTGCTTCCCCATAAATCTAGGATTATACCAAATATCTTGCACTTATTGCTGTGAAGTTATAAGCATTTTTGGTCTGATTATGAACCACATAAGGGACCAAGAATGCTAATGCTGGTAGAATTGCAGATATATGCATGAATCCATAGGTCAAAAATAAATGAGAAATTATAATGTTCAATATTTTAGACCTGATGCTGTATTCAAGCACCTGCTAATTTGCATTGTCATCTATAAACATGTGCAATAGCTGATCTCACCACTAAGGATAGGAATTGTCAGTTGCCAAAACACATACATTTGAAGGGACTATGGAAACATGAAGCAATGAAGTTTGTGTGTAGCATACTTCACAAAAGTAGTAACAACTGAAACATCCCATATTGTGTGCATTCGACTCTGCAGTCTGTTCAACATATAACTGTCTCCACATACTGCTGTCAGGCTGTCTTTCCATCATGCAGCAAGGCTAAGCACAGTAGCACAAAAGCAGCAGTTAATGCGGCTAAAGGAAAAAATTCACCAGTTTTGGCCATACGATGTGAAGTGCCATTTATACTTACTGCTTGGTGCTAGGTATCATGCAAATGTTGAGGGCAAACAATGATAAGACAGAAGGGGGGGCAGAGATAGATTGGAAGACAAATATAGAAACATAGAGTTTTGTTTATTTCTGCAGTCTCTGTGGTATGTTACTCTTAGATATGCCATCATAATTATTTTGCCATTCTCTGTACAATAAAGTGTTTCCACTATGGAGCAAGCAGGGAAATGAGAGTAGAAACATGGTTAAGACGTACACAGTATAATAGTGGGTTAATAACGTATGTAGCAATTATTTATACACACAATAACAATTTGTAATAAACATTGATGTCGGATATACTTCTAGATTCAAACACTTGACACTATGCAAAAAGCAGTTTACAGACCTGAGCACATCACATGGGAAGTCGTACATCACAAAGTTAAGATCACACATTTGAAAGGACAGTGACAAAAGACTGAATCTTTGGAGAATGTAGGCATAAGGCTTTGTCACAGTAATGGCAATTGTATCATCCTATAAGATGTACATTATATCGATCAACCTAATAATTATATGAGTGAATGTTTAAGAATAGTGCTATGAGTATGTCTTTCTGTAGTGTATGGAATAAGCACATTTGTGTGAGGGTACCATTCTACTGTAGTTAAAGGTAAACCTTTAGTTTTTCCTCATAGGATGTGAAAGACCATTTACTATCACTAAACACTGTTGTGTGATGCCAAGCATCACACAAATGCGAATGACAAAACTTGAAGGTTTTTCTTTATCTGCCATCTCTGGCCATGCCTATTATGTGCAATTCTATTTTTGACCAGATTAAACATGTGAAAAAGAAATTGATAAGACAGTGGTGAAAATGGGGGGAAGGTGACAAGTATATGGTAGAATGCACTGGAGAGGAATAGAAGAATGTGTAGGATGGTGGAGGGAGAGCACCATTGCTAACCACTTCCTACCAGAATCAATGTATACTTGTATCAATGATTTCTTGTATTTGGATAGTCAGCACATCAGGGCTGGTTGACAGGTAAATACTGTTGTATGACCAATTGGACCAAAACATTTGTGTCAAGCAGACACATAGGCAAAGCGGGGAGTTATTTATGGGATTTATTTTTTTTGTGGGACAGATGCCCATTTTCTATATTTTTTGTATAGCGAGGACTGTTGCCAAAAGTGATTAGGAATAAAAAAGTAAAGTAAGTAGGGTAGGTTAGGTGGCAGATACAGACATAAAGGACATACAAGACCAACAAGGATGTTGATGGATGCAAAATGTTTGAGGACACCGTCATTGTGGTTAGATAGGGGACATCAGAGGTGTACCTGCATCCAGGAGGAGCACAGTGAGAATGTAGTCTTCACCATCAGAACTGTCTTCGCTGTTTTCTGTCACAGATTTATGGGACAGTGATGACCAGGGCATTGACTTTGCAATTCAATGCAGGACTTTTTCTGCTCTGCCAGTTTGGGCACTGAGGTCCCTCTACATGATGCCCTCCACTAGCCCTGTCAGCTCCTCATGGGTAACAAAATTATCAGCTCTACTAAAACTACTCCTAGATGGTATCACCATATTAGCAACCAGGGCAGAGCTACCTGACATAGTTGGGGTAGGTAGTACATGAGTTGTGAAGGCAACAGTAACAGGTTGGAACCTAAATGTGCTGGGTGTCTATAATGCCTATGGTGGTGCCACTGGAGCCACCTGTAGAGGTATAACAGTCTGATCCCCAATGGTTGGTCTAGCTCCATTTGCTAATGGTTGTTTCTGTTATAACAGAAATGTTTCCACACAGAAAAAAAAAATAAATAAATAAAAAAGAGAGATAGGGTTGGAGGAAAGAAAACATATATAATAACATCACTGCTCTTTTAGGCAAATATAATACATAACTCTGGTAACCTTTGTCACATCCAGATATGATGTGAAAGCATTAATGTGTTACAAACCACATCAGTCACACTGACATTATAAAAAAATATGGAAACAATTAGGTGACTATGACATATGTGATATATGCATTCCAAGTAAATATATCCAGTTACAAAAATGTAATTCTTTAATATTATTTAACATCGCAGAAAATAATTTTTATTTACTATCCTGTAATAAAAGTCATTGCTGCTGCTTGGAATTGAACTCCCACAAAGTTAAGTTGATTTATACATTGCCTAATGCAATGATAAAGAGCTATTGTTCCAGGCATTTATGCTTGATATATATGTTAGGTATGCATACTCAGTTGCGTGTGTCTCAAGCTCATTTGGATTGGTGTCTTGAAATTGTGAAGCATTTCATAAGTTTCAGATGTATTACAAACTTGCATTCATACCTGAGCCATACTTACCCTGTGCCTCAATGAGGCATGCCAGTCATTCCTGAAGCATCTCCATATCTCTAGCAATGTCTTCAGCAGCTGTACAAAACACAAAACAGAAGAATAAGAATAAGAATGAATAAACGTATTGCCTTGTCAATTCATGGTAGTGTGTTGGCTGGTGATGGGTCACTATACATTTACAATACAGGGATGTCTGCAGTTCTAAATTCTGCCTCTTGTTGCCTCAGGATGTCCTGCTTGTGCCTCATCCTGTCATTGTAATGGTGACAAAATGATTCACCAGTGTGTGGAATGCCAATTAAACTGATGACAGCCTTGTCCAAACCATTAAAAGCCTCAGCTTTGTACTGGACTTGGTATAGTTCCCCTGCAGAGGTCTTTGGCTGCGTTGCTTGACAAGCAATACCTCAGATATCCTGCACTCCTCTTCACACCACCTTTGGGCTCTACGTGGAGCACCACTCTCACCTTCACCTGCCATGTCTTCAGAAGGACACCTACAAATAAGACAGTGAATGGGGGCCCAATTCAGATCTTGCATGTACCAGTCTATGCAAAAAAAAAAAAAAAAAACAGACAATGCTGCCAACTGCATTTGTGCAATTGAAAGCACACAAATGACATTTCAGAGAAATTGGCTATGATTCTTTTAAAATACACAGATTAAAATTGACTTATTTTGCAGTTATTATTCATGGATAGGTTACACATAGCCAGTTGAACATGATGTTAAATACTTAATAAACATTCTTACTCTAACCCCCTCTTTGAATTATCTGAAAACTGGATTTGAACCATGCATTGCATCTGCTGTTTCTCCAAACATTCTATATTAACACCTTGAGTTGCAAGAAAACGTAAGTGGAAGGTATATTTTCTTCACTCATTACTGTCCAAGTGCTGATGTGCAGCACAGACATACTTATATCAGTCATGCAAGGAAGAACACCCTTGAAGGGCATACAGCACTTTCATACCATATAATGTGTATGGATGACCTACCTAGTATATAAAATGCCTGAAAAGGCTACTCCTTTGAGTATGTTTAAGCCATTGTTGTCTGACACATACCAGAGTCAAACTGCTGCCAATTATACAAGACTGTCTCAGGACCCCTGTATTGGCAGCATGTGCCACATCAGATAGGAATGGAGGCTGCCAGAATTAACTGAATTGTATAAGTGTGTGTTAATACAGGCGGTAGGAATATAAAATGAACATTTTGACTTATTCATAATGCTGGAAAGTAGATACATATGTTCCAGTCCATAGAACATTGAGCATTACAATATCCCTGCTTTCCCAAAGCTGAACACCAATCTATCTGTGTAGGTATGCTATACAAGCCAATACTCAATGCACATGCCACAGGAACACTCACAGCATGACATGCCCCGGATAAACATTTTGCTGCTGTGCAATCACAACCTGCAATGATATATCATTGTCCAACATAAAATCAGATATGAATATCGAGATGCAATAATGTTTATATAACATCAGTGCATTCATATAATCTTGCCATTTTTAGAGATTGAACAGCAACCCTTGTAACTCTACTGACTAATGACATCTGGATGAACCACAGGCACCATGGTGGAAGTCTTACAACTAGTATGACAATCCACCTCTGCTAACTTATCACACCAGATGTATGTGTGGTAAACAATCTCTGAGATGAAAGGGATCATGAAGGCCTCTCACACTGTAAATAGACACATTATAACTATGGAACATGTTATTTATGTACTACAGTACAAGGACCAACAATGCTAACAGACATTGAATGTGGCTGTTGAATACATGATCATCTGACAGCAGACAGTACAAGGTATGTGACAGAAAGAATGGACCACAGTAAAAATGTCAGTACAATTGTGACGTATGTGGTTATGTGAAGGCATTATATCATACTATTTCTGCAAGGGATATGTAAGCCTGTAATTGCTGTAGTATATGAACAACAGACAGAATGTTGTCTCATTTTCTTCTGCAAGATGATAACATTTCTTACATATGTTATGTAAGGAACATGAAAGCAAATGCCATCATCACTCTGAATAAAAGCATTGCTATGTGTCAAACTGTTCTAACTTTTAGTAAGAGGGATCATCATCTATATGTGTACAAAGCAAATGTGCTTGACAACTGTATGGCATTTTACTCTTACTTATTAAATCCACATTAGTCTGTCATGCTCTGTACCACAAACTGATTGCTGTAGGTACAAATAAGGGGTGGGAGAGTGCAATGAATATGAATACCTAACCAGGATAAGGTTAGCTGACTAAGTATCCTTTTTGGGGCTGCAATGTTTTTGAAAATTACATCTTGCTGCACTATTCCAATGTTATGTTAAGGAAATCTGTTATATATGGTGAAATACAGATGTTTACAATTAAATAAATGATAGGAATATTATATGTCATGAAGTAATAAGTTAAAATGCAGCTGTAATCGAACCCATGACATTATCCAAAAACACCAAATTACAAACAGGGTATTTGTCTCAACATGCCTCATAACAACTCCTTTTTTAATACACCCAGCAGAGTAAGAATTGTTCGGCTTACTGTATCACAATGCTGCTTTGGTATGGCTTTACTCTATATTCTCACAGCACATCTGCCTATCTATAACTGGACCACTGCAGATTGAATTGAAATCTTCAGCTTTCGTAATAAGAAGTTAAATAACATTCTGTGTCACTCAGCATTGCTATGCTGTACCAAACTCTACAGAAATGCCAAGGACATAAAGCAAAGGCTTTTCTATGGGCCATTTCTGGCCATGTGTGTTGTGTGTAAATCTATATTCTAACCAGATTAAACATGTGAATATGGGGTGGATAGGACAATGTTAAAAAAGAGGTTGGCAGGCAGAGGATAACACACATGGAAAATAGTACAGGGATCTGCAGGAGGGTCATGACAGAGCACTACAGCTATCCACTTTCTCACAACATCAATGTACAATTGTACACACAATTTCATGACTTTGCAGAATCACCACACTGGTGATAGGTGACAACAACAGAACAATGCTGTATGGCCAGTTGGGCTGAATGCATTTTGTCAGGATGACATACAGGCAAAGTGGGCAGCTATGTACAAGGCATACATTTTTGTGGGACAGGCCTTCTATAATTTATTTATTTATTTTTTGGGAGACAGAGGAATGTTAGGACAAGTGCTTTGGAAAGATAGGGTCAGGTAGGTATGGCAGGTTAAGAAGCATGTGCAGATACAGAGACTATATAAGACAGACAGGAATAGTGATGGAGACAAAAGGTTAGGGGACATCATGACTGGGGATAGGTAGTGGACATCATAGTCACATCCACATCCAGCTTGAGAACATTGAGAATCTTGTCCTCACGCTCAGAAATGTTATCACTGTATTTTGTAGTAGCTCCCTGGGACAGTTCCAAATATGGCATTGTTTTTGCAATGCAATGCAGGGCCTTTTCAATCCTGCCAATAAATGCAACAACCCCCTCTCCATTATATCCTCCACCAGCCCCATCAGTTCCTGCTGGGTGACAAAATTGCCACCTCTACTACTAATGTTCTGGGATGGTACCACTGCACCAGCAGCTAGGGCAGAGCTACCTGACACACTGGGAACAGGTAGGGCATTGGTTGTGGAGGCAAAACTGACAGGTTGTGACCTTAAAGTGCTGGATTGTCTGTTCTGCCATCTGAGAGATATGGAAGGTCATGTATCAGTGGTCAATGTACTTATCTGTGCTGTTGATGATTAATTTTCATCAGCAATTTACACAAACAGCAGATTGTTAATAAATTATAACCTCCCACAAAAAAGAGAGAGAAAGGGTGGGGAGAGACAAAAAAGATATAATTAGATACATGCCATGTCACTGTGCTGTATATTTTAAACAAAGTTGATTTGGCAAAACATAAACAATTATGAAACTTTACTATTGCACACCTTTGCAACATCCAAATTTGATGGAAAGATATTTATGGAACATTAAATAAACAAATGTCACTGATCTGATACAAGAAACAGCTGCTTTTATTTCACCATGACACCCTCAGATTCTAACAAATATGGATGGACAATTTCCAATGGTTTCTCCTGCCATCCTGGTTGATATGAGCATCCTGAGATAGTGTAGCAACTGCCTGAGGTACACGGACAACCATCTGCTATTGCCACCTAGGAACACAATTTGTGAGAGATATTACATTAAGAACTTAGAGTCTAGGCTCTCTCCCTCACAAGCCAGTATATCTGGCACTGAGAAGGTTATCAACACAATCACTACACCTCAAACACCACCCACAACTACACAACACACCCACATATGTGGAGGTCCTCAGGAAAAACATACCCAAACAAAGGAGACCTCAGAGGAAAAACACACGTGAACTCCACAACCCTCTACACCACATACCATGCATAGTCCACACACCTGTATCTCGCAACCACAAAGGCCAAACCATAAACCCAACATATCATTCATAGGAGGCTCCATTCTAAGACACACAGATGTACCTCTCACCAGGCTGAATAAGGAGAAAGTCACGGTTAGTTGTCTGTCAGGTAACAGAATCCACCATATCATACACTAACTCACGTCTCTCAACAACAGGTTCTGTTATGACTCTGTCATAGACCATGTTGGGGTGAACGACTTGAGATGTACCTCCCTGGACTATATAAAGAGAGACATGATTGAGCTCACTGAATATGTGTCCCAGGCAGGTATGTCCCTAGCCTTAAGCAGAATTCTACAGTCACCCAGAATGATACCTTAATACAAACAGAAAATTATTGACTTTAACAATTGGCTTAGTTTCTGGTATCATTCCAGGGAGATCCAGTACCTGATAACCTGGGAAGATATGATCGACAGACCATGACACTTTGCTAAAGATGGCCTGCATCTGTCTCACTTGGGCTTCAGGCTTCTGGCAAAGGCCCTTGCCTCCCTCATAGTTCCTTTTTTAGGAAAAGTCCTGAAGTCGGTAAAACCAACATAAAAATTTCAGCAAAACTCAAATTAAAGGTCATGCTGCTAAATGCTAGGAGTCAAAACATGAAACTGCATTAATTGAAAGCAATCTTAACCCTGGAAGACACTGACATTTGTGCAGTTACAGAAACCTGGTTCAAAGTGGTGGAGAGTACTCCAGCCTTACTTGGTTACTCATCCTATCATACATTCAGACCCCAAACTGTGGGAGGCAAAGCCAAAGAAGGTAGAGTTTCAATGTATATTAAAGGCATACACACCTCCAGGCTGGTCAAACAGTATGACACACAGGAGACACTCCAGGTGCAGTTAACCATTGACATGATCCCTATTCAAATTATAGCTAGCTACAGGTCCCCAAATTTGACACAGGATGCCCACTCCACCTATCTGGACCTCGTCAAATCTATCAAGATTCAACCCTTTATCCAGATCCTGGATGACTTTGACTACCCAACCACAGACTGGAAAAACTACTCATGCCAGAATGCAAATGCCCAGAGATTCCTCGATTTTAGCAATGCAAATGCCTTGGAACAGCTAGTTGATATCCCCACAAGAGGCAATAATATCTTGGACTTGATATTAACCAACATGAGTAACCAGTGCAGCACTCCTACAGTATTACCCTCCCTGGTAAGATCCAACCATAAAGTGGTCACTTTAGAAGTCAGCATCTCCCCTGACCCCACTGTAGCAAGGATCAAACAAAAAAACTTCTCCAAAGCTAATTACAACCTCCTGAGGATGGTATAAGCAGCTTCATAGCCACCTCCCCCTCTGTTGGAACTGGCACCAATGTCCAAATCTACACCAAAGTACTATATGAGCATTTATATAGATGCATGGAATCAGGGATACTTGACAGGACAAAATCGTCCTCCGCAAGGAAGAGTAAACCTGTCTGGTGGACATCTGTAATAAATAAACTATATAACAAAAGGAAAAAAAATCCTGTCCAGGACCAAGAAGGAGCAGATGCCCAATTGGAAGCAATCTCTCCTTAGTCTGAACAAGCAAATAAGAGCACTAGTGAAATTCTCTAAAGCCAAGTTTGAGTCCAAATCAGCCACATCTGCTAGAGACAATCATAAGGCCTTCTTCACATATGTCCGCAGTCTCAAAGGAAGCACCCAGATCTGTTCAGAACTGGTGGTCAAGGATACCACATACACAAATGCTGAAGATATAGACAACCTACAGGGTGACAGGTTCAGCGAAACCTTCACCCCTCTGTCTCCCCATCAATAAATCAGGACATCCCCAGTACCTGCACCCCTCCCCTTATTTCTAGGGAATAGGTCATCACTGCCCTCTCAAAGGCAAAAAAATATAGCCTCCATGGGACCAGATAATATGCAAGACTGCATCCTACATGAACGCAGGCATGAACTTGCAGTACCATTAGGCACCCTATTCAACCAAAGCCTGAGTACCAGCTTTGTCCCAGCTGAGTGGAGGACAGCCACTGTCATCCCTTTAGACAAAGGTGCTGCATCCACTAATCCAGGAAATTATAGACCTACCAGCCTAACTAACCTGATCTGCAAGGACATGGAATGGATTATTATGGATCTTATTGAGAGGGACATTGGAAACCTCCAAACACTCGACCCCACATAGTTTGGGTTTGTCAAAGGGAGGTCATGTCTGTTAAATCTGGTTGACTTCTTTAAGATAGTCACCAAAACCATGGACGAAGCGAAGACAGTGCACATCGCCTACCTTGACCTGGCCAAAGTCTTCATCATTATTCCCACTCAGGCATAATAGATAAACTTTCTCAATTAGGCATCAATACATATGTTATCAGATAGGTAGCAAACTGGCTCACTGATAGAGCCGACCTAATCAATATAGGGGAAGCCACTTCAAGCAGTAGACCCATAATGAGCGGCATACCCCAGGGATCAGTCTTGGGGCCTCTGTTATCAGGAATATAGTTCTCTGAGGTGCAGGCCAAAACCAGTGGGCTATGGCTGACCAAGTTTGCAGATGTCTGTAAGCTGGACCCAGTCATCAATTCCCCAAGTGATGTGGACGTCCTCCAAGAGGGTCTCACACAAACAAATGACTAGTGCCAGAAACATGGCCTCAAGCTGAATGCCAAAAAAAATGCATCATCATCCCCACATATTATCATATTAATAACAATGTCCTAAGCACGCAGTCAGTCGTGAGGGATTTGGGCACCCAGGTTGATAGCAACCTGATTTTTGACCACCATGTTGCTTCCATTGTATGGAAAGCTTTCTACATGGCCCACCTTATAAGTAAGGGTATCTCATCCAGGGACAAGGAGGTCATAACATCCCTATATTCTTCCCTTATAAGGCCAATTATTGAGTACAATGCCCCCTTCGGCATGTACCTCACAAAACCCATGCAGCAGCAGGAGAGACCACAAAGATTCCTCTCCAGAAGAATCCAGAGCCTCAAACATCTACCCTACATAGATAGGCTAAAAGCCCTGTCCCTCTACTCAGTTTCATACAAACTCCTCAGAGGTGACCTCTGTCTGGCATACAAAGCAATCTCAGACCTTGCCGTGATGGGACTGCTGCATATCTACAAGTCAAGCTCCATGCGAGTAACCCTTACATGCAACCTCAACCTGGTTTGTGACATCAATAGGACTTGTTGGCGGGACAGATTTGTGCCCCTTAGACTCCCCCATCTATGGAATAGACTCCCTCTCCACATCAAGCAGAGTTCCTCATTTTCCCTTTTCAAGTGCAACCTGGATAACTGGATGGGAAAAAGAAAATACATCCCTGGGATTCCACCTATGTCCCTGCTGGACAGGGGCTTTGGGTGCTGACTTGTCTAAACATGGGCTAAACTCTTGGCTAGACTTATAAGGGTCTCAGGGCCAATAGCCTAGTAACTTCCTATGATACTATGATCCTATGAATTATGCATTCTAAATTGATAATAATAAATACCATCATGTTATACTTCCTGATAGACTGCTGTTAAGATATTATAAATAATTATAAATTAAAGAAAAGATTCTGCTTCAGGGTACTGAACCAATAAAAAGAGTATTATAATGACAATGCAATCAGCAAGAGTTATTGGGGAAGGCAGGCATGGTGGAAATGAAGGTTGAGGTATGTCTGTTCCAGGTGCTAGTGCTTGAGGGAGTACAAATAATATTATAACTTGAATTTTACATAAATCATACTTACCCCATGCCTTATGGTTTGGATCTGTACAACACTAAAAGAAAAGAAAAGGCACACACACACACACACACACACACACACACACACACACACACACATATATATATATATATATATATATATATATATATATATATATATATATATATATATATATATATATGAAAGCATTATGAGCAACTGCGTCGGCTGGCTGGATAATTATTACTATATGATAGGTTTTGCGTCAGTATACTTATACAACTGGGGGGAGTGTTCACAGTCCAAAACACAGCCACCCATCTACTTAGGAGGTCCTGCTTCTGCTTTTTATGGTTACTATAGTGGTGACAACATTGTTCCCATTGCATGGAATGCCAGTTGCAGTGGAGACAGTACTGGCTAAACTTTTCCAAGCCTTAGCCTTATATTAAAACCTGGTATAATCTCCCTTCAACAGCCAACCTGTAGCGCTTCACAAGAAGGGCCACAAATATCCAGGACTCCTCAACACCCCACCTTTGTGCTCTAAATTTAGCACCATTCTCTCCCTTGCCAGTCATATCTGCAAAAGTCAAGCTAACAACATTTGTCTGAACTGGCACCTATTTCAGATCTTGTGTGGTATTGTGCAAAGATGCACAGCCTAGCCAACTCCATTTGCATAATTGAAAGCAGATGAACTTCTTGGCAGACGCATTGGCACTATTTATTATGGCACATAGCAGTAAAGTGTGAAACATGGCATTGAACTGTGCCATGTGTGATGCTCCACCCATTATCACAGATTCCAGTCAGTGTTCAATAATGGACTGCTTAATGGCACTGGTTTTAAGGGTTGCACTTTGGAAGCTGAAAGATGCTGAATTCTGACATACTGCATTGTAGAGACTTACCCAGTGTAAAAATATTGTAATAGCTGGGAATCAAACCAATGGGATAAAGGATGCAAAACTTGTAAATGAATGTAGTAACTGAGATTGTCATAGGAGAACTGCCTTTTCAGTACAGAAATCTGACATATAGTAATTTCTGAATTAATGGAAATACATTCCACAGAGGCGTATAGGTGTGTGGTTGTATGTGTGTCTTACTCCTATGTAAAAGTCATTCTTCCTGCATGAAAATATGGTTCAGATGGATGTAGCTGAATGAGATAATTAATATAGGTCAGGTTATGTTACATGTATACTTCACAAGACACAAGGGTCCTAAGCACATAGTAAGAGTATTAGTCATGATGACTGCAAAGAAAATATTGTGCCATTATACATACGCAACTAAATTCTACATTAATTATTTTTATTGTCATATCTAGGAAGCTGGACACATATTAGGTTGTGTTTATCTGTAAAACATTAATCATATATGCTAAATAGCACAGTTTTTTATACAAGGCGTACTGATATATTGCTTGCAAGAAACAAGTTTGAAATTATAAATTTTCTTTACTGTTACAGTCCTGCTGAAAAAGTTGTAAGAAATAAGCTTCCCTCTTTTTAAAAAGTATCATGAATTGAACCCTTAATTGGGCTGCACTATTTATCTGACATCACTGCTTTTACACCTTGTTCCACAGAGACTGCTCAATATCCAGAGGAATTTCTCTTCTCATAACTGCCCAGTGTGTTGAGGTAAGTGCACAATTGCTAGGCATGTTTGAGCTACCTAAGGCAGCCTAAATTAAGTTTTTCATTTTTCCTTAGTTGCACAGTGCCAAGTGGAGAGCAAATGTACCTTAAAATAAAAAAAATGGAAAAGTAAATATTGTGAATAATTGCAAAATGTTCATTAAAGAGGATTTGCACAATGTTTCATGTCCTGTATTTCTCCAGATTCACTTCAGTTACATCTTGTACTACAGAATTTGAAATTTGTCAGTTGCATTTACTGAAGTAAGCACTCTCCCTATTGCATGGGGTCGCTCAATGATGTCAGGCATGTTTGAGCTACCTAAGGCAGCCTAAACTAATATTTTCACTTTATTCCTTAGGGAGTGAACCCTGTTTGCATGCTGCCAAGCAGAGAACAAATTAAAATGACATTAGAAAAGGAATATATGATTGACAAATCCTGGAAGTAACCAAAATGCAATGCATGGGTATATGTAGCAATGTCAAGAGGAGGAAGTGCATTCAAGTGAAAATGCCTTCTCTCATGTCCTTGCAATATTACACATGCACTGTGTGAAACACATTATCAGACTTGCTGTAATTAACAAATTGTGTGAAAGTGAAGAGACTAATGATCACATGTTGTTAGCAACAGTGACCACAGTTGATTTTCAAACGACAACACAATGGTATCATAAAATGTGATTAAATATATATTCAGACAATCTTCTGTAAAAGTGTCATGCCAGTGGGCTCAAACCATGCATCAGATATCCATTGTCTATAAGCTCACTGTACTTAGACCTTGTGCCACAGAGAAAGTTACCTGGCAGGTGTACTTTCTTCCCAAAGTACTATCCAGAATGTTGCCAGCCATGCAATACTGCCTGGCAAGTTTGTGCTACCTGTTTTAGCCTAACCTTCATTTTTCACCTTTTTCTTTAAGCAGTGAAAATGACTTTTGTGCTGCCAAGAAACATGGAAATGATACAAGAAAAAATATACCATAAATAGTTATTGTAGATGAGAAACTTTACATGTCTAACCAAATTTGTTATTTTGCAACAGGGACCTGAACCCTCATACAAAGGTATTGAAAGCAATAACCTCACACTACTGTCAAGAGTTGCCACAAACAAGGGCATGTACTAGCATACTGATAAAGAGTTTAGATGTAATGATAATGTGACATTGTATGAAGTCACATTGAAAGTGCAACAGAAACAAGTTATGAAATTTGTTTTTTCACATTTGACAGTGAGCGTCTGGATGACTGGGATATTGCAAACAGCAGAGGCATGTTAGATAAAGACTGCAAACAATGCAAATGTATCCCTTTCTTTCTGTCTGGTGCATCCTTTCATTGTCTGTGCTTTCATAACAGAAAGTCTACACTGTTTTCTTGCTGTATGTTATCCTTAAGAAGGCTTAAAGTACTCCCTTTAGTATGAACAGCATTTCCTACTAAGGGCCAGTAACTGTCATCGATAAAGCCAGCATTTGAATGTTAGAACTGTCGATATCGAAAATCAGTCAACATACTTTCAGACTTTTTGGTAAGTCTCTTCTCTCTGACATACCCTTAGTAGGTGTATGTCAGAGAGGGGAGACAGTGAGTCCTGATTGTTACTACAGACAGAGTAATTACAGACACCTGCAAGCCATTAAAAGGAAACATCTCACAATACTCCTCCTTACATTACTAGGGCATGTGGATGCAATAATGTAGGTCCATACACCATTTTTATGTTCACTACAGTCAGTACAGTTTTTGGTATTCAGGAATGCTAATGATTTCATACCTTATTTTCATACTCTCAATGCTCATAGGGCTAAGTCTGCACTATATATAAAGGTAACTGTGTAACTATTGCCCTTGTATCATAATGCCGAGACTATTTTGAAACACAGAGCTTGATATTGCTAGTAATACAGCACTTTGGGTGGTTTATCTATTTTTGCTGCATTGTCAAGGTATGTTGCTATTTCTTATTTAATGCTTTTGGGTTAACATTAAAAGCCAACATGCAGAGACTGCTGAAAAGCATTTGTATAATGTTAAATATATTTACCTGTATGCCTTCCTTTTTGCCATTGCCATGTCTGCATTTCTAAAATTATGCTACTGAACGATACATGAAAAATGTATTATTTTATTTTGTATGTCACATTTGCTCACTTATTGCAGATGATTGTATTGCAAATATGTTAGAAGGTCTGGCAATTTTATCTTATAGGTTCATAGGTTCATAGGTAGGTACTAGGTTATCTGCCCAAGGGCATTTATAAGCCTTGCCAGAGTGTGCTGGCTTTCGCCGCCCCATTGATTAATTAACTGATCCTCTGTCAAGCAGAGCCAATGAAGTGATCTCAGGGGTGTATTTTCTGTTACCCGTCAACTCGTCAAGGTTTCTCTTGAAGAGTGTTAGTGAGGGGCTCTGCCTAATGTAGTTTGGAATTTTGTTCCAAAGCATGGGGAGTCTCTGTGACAGGAATCTATCCCTCCAGCACGTTCTATTTATTGTTGAGGCAAGGTTTAGCTTACTAGAGTACGTGGCTCACAGTGAATTCTGAGCTGGACATGGCTTTGTAAGTCAGGCAGAGATCACCTCTGAGTAAGCGATATGCCACTGAGTACAGCTGGAGTTTTTTCAGTCAGGCTGCATAGGACATATGTTTGAGGCCAGTAATCCTCTTGGTGAGGTACTTTTGTGGTCTCTCTAGCTGTTGGAAGTGTCTTGCGAGGTACATCCTAAATGGGGCATTGTACTCTATGATGGGTCTGATGAGCGATGAGTAGAGGGGCACTATAACCTCTTTATTTCTAGATGCGAACCCTTTAGTAATTAGATGGGCCACATAGAAGGATTTCCTAACTACTTTGGCAATATGATTGTCAAAGGAGAGGCTACTATCTACCTGGGACCCCAGATCTATTATTACCTCTTCTGTATTAAGGGGGCTGCCACCTATGTGGTAATTCGTGGGTGTTTTGTTTTTCCCAGATGGGGTGACTATGCATTTTTTGGCATTTAGCTTGAGGCCATGACTTTGACTCCAGGTGTCTGTCTCAGTAAGGCCCTTTTGGAGGATGTCTGTTTCAGCCGTAATGTCAATTATGGCTCCCAGTTTGCAGTCATCGGTGAACTTGGTTAGCCATAGTCCTGCTGTGTTTGTTGGTACTTCTGAGAAGTATATGCCAAACAGTAGGAGTCCAAGGACCGAACCTTGTGGGACACCACTTGTGACTGGTTTATAGTGAGACCTGGAGCCGACTATTCTTAACTGTGTGAGTTCTGACTGTAAGCCAGTTGGCACTCCGCCTCGTGACGTAGGGGTTTATGTTCAGACTGATGAGTTTTTCTGTAATACCCAAGTGGAGAATGGTGTTGAAAGCCTTGGCAAGGTCAAAGTAGGCTGTGTGAACAACCTTTCCCTTGTTTATGGCCTTGGTGACTGTCTCGAAGAAGTCAGCCAGGTTTAGTAGGCATGATCTGCCCTTAACAAAGCCGAACTGGGTCGGGTCAAGTGTTTGGAGGTTCCCAATGTCTTTGTTAATGAGTTCCATGATGATGCACTCCATAGCCTTGCAGACCAGGCTAGTCAGACTTATGGGGTGATAGTTACCAGGGTCAGTTGTGGCCCCTCCTTTGTGGAGTGGAATAACCGTTGCTGTGTGCCATTCTATGAGCTTGTAGCCTGTGGAGAGGCTGAGGGTGAACAGTGTGTTTAGGTGAGGGATTCATTTGTTCCGTAGTTCGTGCAAGACGCAGCCAGGGACACGATCTGGCCCCATTGACGCTGTGTTTTTGGCTTTTGAAAGGCCTATTTTCACCTGTGCATTTGTGATTTCTGGGACACTACACTTTTCCGGTATTGTTGTGGTCCCTTTTGGGGGTTAGAGGGGGGTGAAGTTTGCACTGAATCTACTGACAGGATGTTGGCAATATCAGTAGGTTCAGTATATTTTGTGCTATTTTGCATTAGTTCAGTGCATATCTGTGAGTTGCCACTTAGATTTTTAACATAGCTAAAGAAGGCTTTGTGGTTATCTTTTGAATCCTTGGCTATTTTTCTTTCGAAGTTATCCTTGGATAATTTTATGAGGGACCTTAGTTTCTTACTGATTCTGATCAGGGATGTCTTTCCTTCTTGGGATTTGCTTTTTTTCTGAACTAGTTTCCTCCTTCTGTTGTATAGCCTGTTTATGGCCGAGGTCCACTAGACTGGTTTCCTTCTCTTAGAGGAGTGAGTCTTGGTTTTGCTAGGGATGGCATGATCCATGTGTCCTTGTAGGTGCTCATAGAGTGCATTTGTAATGGTTTCTGCATCTTGGGCTGCATTATCGTTTAGTGTGGTGGATGTGAAACTTACTACCTCTGTCTTAAGTAAGGTGAAGTTTGCTTTAGAAAAGTTTTTTACTGTAGTTTCCTTAGTTGGGGGTGGTGGTGAGGTGTGGACATCCAGAGTGATTAGTTTATGGTCTGATATAACCAGTGATGGGTTGACCTCCGGTGTGGAACACCTGTCACCCATGTTTGCGATGACCAGGTCCAATATGTTTTCACCTCTGGTAGATGAGTTTACTAGCTGATCCAGGGCATTAGAGTTGATGAATTCCAGGAAGCGCTGGGCCTGGGAGTTTGTACTTGAGTAGTTTTCCCAGTTAATGGTAGGGTAATTGAAATCGCCCAATATCAGGGTGTTCGGTAGGACCTTCATGTTTTCCAGTGTCTCCAGAAAGGTGGAGTGGTGGTCCTGGATCATGGAAGGTGATCTGTATCAGGCCACCATTTGCATTGCAGATTTGCTGATGTTAGTTGCACATGGATGATCTCAGAGGCATCATGCTGCGCCACTAACCTGGAGGTGTAGGTATCCTTGAAGAATATGGATACACCTCCTCCTTTTGTGTTTCAGTCCTTGTTCTGTGGCCGAAACGTGTGGTACGAGTTGTAGCCCAGTAGTGCTGGGGTGCTCTCTGGTGCCTTGCACCAGGTTTCAGTTACTGCACAGTTACTATTACAGCTGGTCTCGGTAATCTGTGTTAACAGGAAAAGAAACATTTGTTCTGTTTGTGTATTTCTATCAGACTGAACTCCACAGCAGTGGCTATTGCAGTTTTAATAATCTTCTGATATTACTTTTTAATGCTGCATTTATAATTGTTTTTGTTACTGTAGCAATGTATTACAAAGTTTAAACCTGTGTTATCTCCATTACAGAAGAATTATAAGATCTGAGATGAAAATAAAGTTTTAAACATACTTATTTTTTGTAGGGGCAATTTGGGGGGTGGTTGGGTGTAGTCATAGTAAGCACTTGACATATGGAGATTGTTTGTGTGCAGGTTGAATGCATACAATCACACTGAATTGAGCTCATGGCCATTCTGTATGTTTTTTACATATTTATTTTTTTCTGTCTGTTTTCTGATTCATGTCATACAGTAATTTGGCACCCAGGAAAACATCTCTATCATGTAAAGCACCATATAGTGATACAGAAAATGAGGTCGTTATCCAGGACTTATGTCGCCATGTAGCTTTTCTGTTAGGGAGAAGTAGAGGTGACCAATCTGCCCGAGACAAGATATGGCAGCAGGTGGCCAATGACCTTAATGCTGCTGGAGGGCATTGGAGAACCCTACTCCCAGATAAGACCATGGGCAACTATATAATAACTTCTGCCTGCTGTAGGACTGCTGAAATTGCCCTGGAACAGGTGGTTGGGGGGGCTTGCATGACATGTTCCTGCTACCAAAGAACCACTAACTGAAACTGAGGCTTACCTGTCCACTATCAAACATCCAGATAGTTCCTCAGAGGGTTCCACCAGAATTCTTTACATTGGTGCAGATATAGACAGAATGAGAGTGCCACAATATCATTAGATGCTTATATCTAAGATATCTGATATATATCTATATCTGTGTGTGTGTATATATATATATATATATATATATATATATATATATATATATATATATATATACATATATATATATATATATATATATATATATATATATATATATATATATATATATATTTTAATATATATATGGGTCTCTGTTAGATCGTCAAAATTATACTCCACCGAATTCCAAATTACCGAGACCAGCTGTTTGAAAGACCACATTGTAGAAAGATGTCTATCCCGAACCTCACAACACCAAAACAACACAAAGTAACAGAAACAACAAAGCAACACATTCTCTAACATTTTAGCAGTTGGGCAAGCCCCTCCTCAACCCCTGGTGTCAGGGGATGTACCCCCCTACACCATCTGCTAATTATATATACCAACTCCGAGATCGCACTACAGTAATAGAAAGGGTATATTTCCAGATTGTTACTATACTGTGATCTCCATTTAAAAACTACAGACATTGTTCAAATGTAGCAGTACGGTGTACCATAAGGTACACAAACACTATATAACAGAAGTCACAGCTTCATGGTAACTATTTCGGTGGAACAAACATTTGCAATACAAACTGTCGACAATGTGGGATTTCGATCAGCTGGTCTTGATAATTTGGAATTTGGCAGAGTGCAATTTTGATGATCTATCAGAAACTCATACACACACATATATATATATATATATATATATATATATATATATATATATATATGAGCCATAAATAACTCTAGGTCAGGCTCAGTCATACAGAAATAGTGGCATTTGCATTTGATTTGGACAGCCAACTGTTAAGTGAATTTCTTATGAGAACATTTTGAATATGCCCTTAAGAAGGGGAATTTTCAATTTTTCTTGTTTCCTTTGCATTTTGATGCTTAGCAGAACTCTTTCATTTCAGTTCTTCTCGTACAGGCACTTCTGGATTGCAGGCTACCAACCCACCTGCACATTGTAAGCAGACATTTGTTTATTGTTAATGCTTTATATAAGGTTGATTCCAGTCTATCTGTTAAGAAAGTTTATCATACCTTTGTTATAAGGAAATATGTCAGCAATTTTATTCTCCCTTTTTCCTGTGTGTTGTATTTATTGCTTGTTTTCACAGGTGATCCTCAGAGTGGCACTATGGAACTTCTACCACCTGATGTGGGAGTACCGGTAGCCTCTAATGGGGGTGGTCATGGTTGTTTTGAACAGGCACAGTCTGAGGGTGCAGATGGTCAGTCTGACACTGAGGTTATGACTCCTACATCCCCTGTCCATGTTTTGGACAAAGTTGGTATGCCTACACATGCCCAGTACAGAGACCTCTGATATAGGACAGGTTGAGGCTGACATAGTTGATCAGGCTAGTGTGGTTACTCTGCTTATAGTGCTGGTTACCTCTCCCAGTAGCCGTCATGATGGCATAGGGCCTCACAGGAAGCTTGATAGGCTGCTCTGAGGAGACCTGCTGACAACTCTACTACTGAAGCTAGTGTGTCGTTAGGTGCTGCTAGATGTATGTGTAGGACAAAGCGACTAGTAAATGTCATGCATTCTGACATGAATGATTCCCTAAACCATGGGCAACTTCTTATGCAGGATGAATGACACACTGGATCTGGCAGTTTCTAGATAATATGTCTGTTGCGGGAGGGTGTGCATCCACATGGCCAGAGAGCCACTACATCTCCCTGTGTTATCAGATGTGGCCATGCAAGATCCCATTCCTGCAGTGACACTACATCCACTGCTCTGCCAGTGACTGCAGTGTCTACACCCAGGTGTGATAGGCCAAGGGGTCGTGGTTCTGGATCTAGTCTTGATGAGGGGTGTCATACCTTTCAAATGTCCAGAATTTCACAGAATGTCTTAATTTTTGCCTCATATTTTTGGTCTGTTCCTTATCACATTTTTGGTTTTCTGGCAGATCACGCAGTATTGAAGTCACTAAGACTCCTCATCTGTATGTGTTGATGCTGCTGACAATGGCTGTGGTCCTTGAAACTGTGGTCTTGCCCATTGCTGTTCTTGTTGAAGCTGTTTCCTGAGTATTATGTTGTATAACATGGCACAGACTGTAAGTATTTCAGCACTGGTGTCTGGGTGGTACTGTACTTCACCTTCTGATATGTTTAGACGCTGGAACCTTGATTTAAGCAAACCAAACACATGTTCTATGATATTCATAGTTTGTGCATGGACCTAATTGTATCCTTGCACAATGCGGGTTGTGTGAGTTTCTCACTGATGTCATGAGCCAGGGCTCCCGTGCATAACCTGCATCCCCCACCAGATGCTCATGGGGAATGTCATTCCTAGCAAACCCAGTACACAGCTCACAGGTGTGCCATATATGTGTCATGAAAACTGCCTTGGTTACCTGCACAGATATTGTAGATGATCTCTTGGGCATTATGGACAGCTTGCAGTTTATAGAGTGGAAACCTTTTCTGTCAGTGTACCTCCTTCCCTGTTCCCTGGGTGTGACTTTTATTTCTATGTGTATGCAATCTATGGCCACCAAAACATCAGGGAAGTGTGCTATTGTGCAGAATTCTTATATAGCTCTTGCTCTCTCCTGTGGTGTTCATGGGAAACAGATATAATCCCTTGCATGTAGTAGCATTATATTTAAAAAGTGATGTAATATTTTTGAGGCTGAAGATGTAACACTTCTAATATATCCCCTGTGGGAATCTGGAAAGTACCAGAAGCTAGTATGTATAATACTAAACATACTTTTGTTATTTTCCTTTTCACTGGGATGGGTTCTCCACCATTTCCCTGTGGCCTGAAGTAGGGGTGGCAGAGATTGCATATTTCCCCCAATGTTTCCCCATCCACTTTGTATCTCTGAACAATTTATGTTTTATGCAGTCCGTGATAAGTCATATGTGGTCTAAACACCCTGCTTTTTCTTTTTGCCCAAGGTCTGGCAGCAGCATCAGCAACACCCTGATTTAAAGCCTACTGCACATGTTGCATAATAATGACAGCAGCAACCCCTTCCATGATTTTTTCTAAATGTAATCATGCCTATATTCCAGAGAGTTTTAGTGTATATGGAAAAAGCCTACATTGAGTTTACGTGATTGATTTATAGCTTCATGAATAGCTCCACCACATTGGATTGGTTAATTAGCACATACTTCAGCTCTTTCTGCTGTCATTAGCATATTTGGCCATTTATCTGTGTTTGGCTGCTCTGCATGCCATATAGAACTGCTTAATGAATACCAAATAGCTCACTATTGTGTTATTGGTGCTGCTCTATGCCAACAGGATCACTACACTTCGTGTAGCTGTTAATGAATCCAGCTCCTGTATGGACTCACCAACGTAAGATACTGCTGTTTGACTGCTGCAATCTCATTACTTTTGTCAAACATTAATACAAATCTTATGAAGGTATATGGTGTTTCTTTACAATTACTTGTTAAACAGTTGTGATGGCCATTTTACAGATAACATCGGGTGATGTCTGCATTTTGTCAATTATTTTTGTTATAGTAGGTATAGCAGTTGTTATTTAAGGATCCTCATCTAATATTATCCTTTGCCTTATGCCTTTATATTTTTCTGAAGATGAGAACACATGTGAGAAGATTGTTATATTCCTAGTAGCAATGTGAAGGTTGAACATTTTTTTACTACTAGTAGCCATGTGAAGGTTAAATTGTAGACCAAAAAATATGTTATGCCTGTTGTACCTGACAGACATAAACAAAGGTTATCCTAAATGATCACATTTTCATTTCATACACTTGAGTCATCGTCAGTGCTGCTATCTTTTCTGAGTTAAATTTTTCTTCATTCTTAGTCAGGTTTATCATTGCATTGCTTGCGTGTGTGGGGGTGGTGGTTTACAGTTATGTATTACATGTGTATATTCATATAGATCAGCTAGGTAATTATTTTTAATGATGGCTGCATAAATGCATATTTATTTCTTTGTCAGCCATTGCTTCTTATATATATATATATATATATATATATATATATATATATATACACCTGCACTTAACAACAGTGTCACTTTAAAGGTACCATTACTAAAAGTGATAACATTTATAGGAAGAACAGTAATATATCCTTAGGTGTTCATTCATTAAGTGTGAAACAGGAATTTACTTTTCAACTTACACTCGAGTTGGTATATAAGTAGGTGGTGTGGCATGCACATGAGTCAGGGTGCATGTCTCTGAAACGGTTTTCCATCCTGGTCCGTTTTGCAATTGGTATCAAGACATTCGTTAAGTGCACTTTCCAAGCAGTTCTTTTATAGGTGTTGTTTTACTAATTACAGTTGTATCATCCAATGCACATATTGCATATGATTAAGAATATAGGTCATTTTGATACTGATACAATCTATATATTAGTATATTTTATAGTATTAATTAATATTTTTGTACTCAATGCAGATTATGTACCAAAATAATTCCCTTACAATACTTCTTATGCAGGATGAATAATAGTCAGGCATTATATTGATCAGCTGTAAAAACTTAGTTAAAAGCCTTCATGCATTTGGTGAAAGTGGCATGATGTCATCTATGAATGCCTGTCATGACACAACAGTGTATATACCAGGTTTGTACCTTAATGGCATAAGAAATCAATGTTTTTAAGAAACATCAAAATCCAAGATAGAATTTCATCATGCTTAATTTTGCTATATTTTTGCGTTAACTTTTTGGTTCTGCATGTATGATCACTAAGACTCCTCATTTAATGTCATGTTGATGCTGCTGGGAAATGGCTGTGGTCCTTGAAACTGGTCTTGGTCTTGCCCATTGCTGTTCTTGTTGAAGCTGTTTCCTGAGTATTATGTTGTATAACATGGCACAGAATATGAAATATTTCAGCACTTGGTGTCTGGAATTGGTACTGTAGTTCACCTTCTGATATGTCTAGACAGCTGGAACCTTGATTTAAGCAAACCAAACACCATGTTCTATGATATTCCATAGTTTGTGCATGGACCCTAATTGTATCCTTGCACAATGCAGATTTGTCTTGAGGAGTTGTCGGTTCACTGATGTCATGAGCCAGGGCTCCCGTTACATAACACTGCATCCCCACCAGATGCTCGCCATGGAGATGTCATTTCCTAGCAAACCCAGATACACAGCTCACAGGTGTGCCCATATATATATGTCATGTCATAAACTGCCTTGGTTACCTGCACAGATATTGTAGATGATCTCTTGGGCATATGGACAGCTTGCAGTTTATAGAGTGGAAACCTTTTCTGTCAATTGTACCTCCTTCCCTGTTCCCTGGGTGTGACTTTTATTTCTATGTCTGTACGCAATCTATAGCCATACCAAAACATCAGGGAAGTGTGCTATTAATGCAGAATTCTTATATAGCTCTTGCTCTCTCCTGTGGTGTTCATGGAAAGAAACAGATATAATCACTTGCATGCTTAGTAGCATTATATTTAAAAAGTGATGTAATATTTTTTGAGGGCTGAAGATGTAACGCTTACTAATATATCCCCGCTGGGAATCTGGAAAGTACCAGGAAGCTAGTATATATAATACCTAAACATACTTTTGTTATTTTTCCTTTTTCACTGGGATGGGTTCTCCACCATTTCCCTGTGGCCTGAAGTAGGGGGTGCTTGGCAGAGGTTGCATATTTCCCCAATGTTTCCCCATCCACTTTGTCTCTGAACAATTTATGTTTATATGCAGTCCATTGATAAGTCATATGTGGTCCTAAACACACCTGCTTTTTTTCTTTTTGCCCCAGGTCTGGCAGCAGCATCAGCTTAACACCCTGATTTAAAGCCTACTGCACATGTTTTGCATAATAATGACAGCAACAACCCCTTCCATGATTTTTTTCTAAATGTAATCATGCCTATATTCCAGAGAGTTTTAGTGTATATGGAAAAAGCTACTACATTGAGTTCACGTGATTGATTTATATAGCTATGAATAGCTCCACCACATTGGATTGGTTAAGTGCTTTATACTTCAGCTCTTTCTCTGCTGTCATTAGCATATTGGCCATTTATCTGTGTTTGGCTGCTCACCGGCATGCCATATAGAACTTCTTAATGAATACCAAATAGCTCACTATTGTGTTATTGGTGCTGCTCTATGCCAACAGGATCCACTACACTTCGTTGTAGCTGTTAATGAATCCAGCTCCTGCGCCTGGACTCCAACGCAACATAAGATACTGCTGTTTGACTGCTGCAATCTCATTACTTTTGTCAAACGATTAATACAAATCTTATGAAGGTATATGGTGTTTCTTTACAATTACTTGTTAAACAGTTGTGAGTTGACACACATTTTACAGATAACATCGGGTTGATGTCTGCATTTTGTCGAATTATTTTTTGTTATAGTAGGTATAGCAGTTGTTATTTAAGGATCTCATCTAATGATTATCCTTTGCCTTTATGCCTTTATATTTTCTGAAGATGAGAACACATGTGAGAAGATTGTTATATTCCACAGTAGCAATGATATTGAAGGTTGAACATTTTTTACTACTAGTAGCCATGTGAAGGTTAAATTGTAGACCAAAAAATATGTGTTATGCCTGTTGTACCTGACAGACATAAACAAAGGTTATCCTAAATGATCACATTTTCATTTTCATTACACTTGAGTCATCGTCAGTGCTGCTATCTTTTCTGAGTTAAATTTTTCTTCATTCTTAGTCAGGTTTATCATTGCATTACTTGCGTGTAGTGTGCGGAATGTAGTGGTTTTACAGTTATGTTATTACATGTGTATATTCATATAGATCAGCTAGGTAATTATTTTTAATGATGGCTGCATAAATGTATATTTATTTCTTTGTCAGCCATTGCTTCTTATATATATATATATATATATATATATATATATATATATATATATATATGGGTCTACTTCACTTCATCGAAAGCACGTCACTTTGAAAAAGAGAAGTAGACCCACACTTACGCAAAAGTGCACTTAACCGAAAGTGCACTTCTGTGAAGAACAGTTAAATGAACCGTTAAGGAACACTGAGGAGCCGAAGCACACTACAGTGGGGAAAAGGGAATTTACCTGTTTCCAAACTGTAGTGCATTCTCGGAGTTGGTATATTTAAGTAGGGTAGGTGTGTGGGGCACAGCCCCCACATGGGGGGTGCAGGGGTGCTTGTCACCCTGCAAAAACATTGTTTTGACATTCCTGGTTGGTTCGTTGAATCATTCTTCGCGAAAGTGCACTTTTGGTTAAGTGCACTTCGGCAAATAATCAGGATCTACTGTTCTTTTTCGAAGAAGTGTTCTTTTGATGAAGTACAGTAGGTCCATATACACACACACACATATATATATATATATATATATATATATATATATATATATATATATATATATATATATATATATATATATATATATATATATATATATTTTTTTTTTTTACTCCCATAGAGGATTATGTCCCCAAAAATATATTTGTCCCTTACAAACTTGCGTTCTTAGTTGCTGAGAATGAGATAATAGTGCAGGCCCACTGTCATCATGGATCATGCCTGATAAAAAAGCCTTAGTTAACAAGCCCTTTCATGAACATATATGGTGGCAAGTGGTCAATGATGTCAGTGCTATGAATGGCCGTGGTCATGACTACAAACATGTAGGTATGTGAGCAGGCAGTTCTTTTGTACTGCTGCTAATGAGCCAAAGCAAAGACAAATGTGTGTTTAAGAAACAATCAGAAATGACCAAGGACTGCTCTGAAATTGTATTGCATGCCCACATCTGATGAAGTAACTTTAAACGAAAAAGTATTGTGACAACGAATTTTGTCAACGTTAATGTTATAGCAGAATAAACTTGGTTTGAATCTCCCTCCATGGCTTCATTGTTTCACCTTACATCTCATTTTCTTGCGATGACTACAAACATGTCAGACATTGGGCCAGTGGCATGATCACCAAGGCCAAGAAATGAGCCAGTGCTATAGCATGGAATTGAAGGGCTGCTGGTGGTTATCCTGCTACCAACCACCACTCATGAGATGGAGGAATTCTTGTGTACTGTAAGGGATCAAGGCAGCACATTGGGGGTTCCCAGTGTAGTGTTGGACATTGGTGCAGAGCTGGAGGACAATCAAAGGTGTCTACTGGTGAAGCTTCAGGTATGCCACAAACTATCTTTTATATATAGACGGAGAAAGATTGTGAGATAGAGAGAGAGGAGAGAGGGAGAGTGGGGAGAGAGAGAAAGGATAGAGATGTAAGTGTATAGGATATTTATTTATATTAATAAATAAGTCATATTTGCCTTTCATGTATCATCTTCTTTTTAATGCTTATCATTCCTCTTCCCCTTTCCAGTTTTTTTCTGTCTAGGAACATCTGGCACTGAGGTTTCACTGCTATCTGCAAATGGTATGGCCATACCTTCTGTTACTTGTATTAATTTATATAATTCATTGAGAAATCTATCTTAATTCCTGGTTTAATTGCACTTCATCTATTATTGCTCAATTCAGTCTGATCAATAATTATTTTATTTCTCTTTTTGTTGTGCTTTATTGCTCTAATCACAGGCAAGCCTACCACCGGCACAGTGGAGCTCCTACAGCCAGATGTGAGAGTATTGGTACTCTCTGATGATGATGAGGATGATGGAAGCAATGAAGAAGCACAGTCTTAGGTTGCAGTTGGTCAGGCTGACACTGAGATTATGGCAATCACATCCCCTACTCAGGGTTTGGACACAGTCAGTATGCCTAAGCAAACCCATTATACGGAGCCATTTGAGATATGACATGTTGAGTGTGACACTGTTGGTCATGGTAGTTTGGTTACACCAAGTGCATAGCTGGCTGAGTCTCCCTTTAGCTATTGTGAGGGTGAAGTACCACACAAGAGTGTCAAGAGAGGTGTTTAGAGGAGGTATGCTTACTGCCATTTTCCTGATGGTGTGTCACATATGTGAAAGGCCCTCACAGATCATCAGCTCCCTTTCTTCCATTTTTTTCTACATGGGGTCAGGGTATCGTGTTAACTGCTGCCAGCTCTCTCTATTCAGTACCACACTTCTGCCTTCAACACTCATGCCTGACTGTCGCAGATCGTCTTTCACACAATCCATCCACCTCTTTGCTGGATGTCCTTGCTTCCTCTTACCTTCCTCCTGTCTGTCCCAAATCTTCCTCACCAGATTGTCTTCTGCTTTTCTGCACATGTGCCCAAACAACCATAATCTGTTGTATTTGATCTTTTCTGCAATTAGAGCTACTTTGGCTTCTGCTCTTATGTCCTCATTTCTTCGTCTGTCCACAGTGTGCATGCTACCACCTTTCTCAGGCACTTCATTTCCATCACCTCTAGCTTCTTCATCTGTTCTGCCTTTACTACCCAGGTTTCATTACCATACAGTAGTACTGGTGACCGCTGTCTTTACATACACCTTACTTTTCTTTAGCTTCTTTGGCATTCTTTTTCATAGACTACACCTGATACTCTTATGCCGGTTGGCTGCAGCCCCTCTGATTCTAGCGCTTTGACCTCTTCATTCAGACTACCTTTCTCCTCAACCACCCCTCCCAGATACTCTGAAGCTGTTTACCTATTCCACCTATATTCCTTCTATCTCTATCCTCAGATTCTTATGATTTTCACAATTTGCTGCCATTACCACCATCTTACCTGTGCTTAGTTTCATCCCATGTGCCTTCAGATTTGCATTCCATTCTCCTATCCTTTGCTGAAGTTCTAACTCAGAGTCTGCCTGTAATTGCCACATCATCTGCATACAGCAGCTTTGTTGATCCATCCCCTCAACCTGTTTGCCTCCACCAGATGCAGCGCATTCCACTCAGGGTTTCCAGAGGAGATAGTCAGAGAAATTAATGTTGTGTATTCTGACATGCAAGACTGACTGAGCTGAGAGTGTGAGTTTTTGGAGCAGATGAATGACACACTCGATTGCAGTGTCTGTACTGGAATGTCTGCTGGGGGAGGTTAGAATCACATGGCTGGAGAGCCACTATATTGTCATGTGTTAGCCAACATGGCCGTGCAAGATCCCTCCTCTAGGGGCACTATTTACACTGCTCTGTCAGTGGTTGAATTATCCACATCCAAGTTGTAGACATAGCTGTGATTAGAGCTCATCAGCTGTTAAGACATCATTCACATTCAGGTCGCATTCTAACTTCTAGTCAGGCTCATGGAATTAACAGTGCAACTGCTGGCTAGTTGTACCATGTGGTTGGGGTGTTGATGGTGAATTTGATCCTGTACCATGCATAGCTTACTGTCCAGGATGCCAGGGCATAAGATTAGCACAAGTGCTCTGATTGTGTTCCTGCAGACCCCCGCAGGGTAAAACTCATTGTCATACCACCGTGCATGCACACACACACACACACACACACACACACACACACACACACACACACACACACACACACACACACACACACACACACACACACACACACACACACACAAATAAACATTACGATTGTATAATTTACATTTGCTACTACTGGTCCTGACAATGGATACTTACTGTTAACCTGATTTCTCACACACACGCACACATACACACACACACACACACACACACACACACACACACACACACACACACACACAAACACACACACACACACACACACACACACACACACACACACACACACACACACACACACACACCACACAGTCTTTTGGTGTAAAGGATTGCTCTCCTGTAACATTCTATTTACCATCAACAGCACCCTGCACAAGTGATGATCACTGTGCCTACACTTCTGTGTGACTTATGGATTGCCTAAGTCTTCGATGCAGAAGTGGATATCTAATGTGATTACTCACATGCACTTGCTTTAATCAAAAGTATTGTACTAGTTATTATTAGTTTTTCACTGCTCAGGTTCAAATGTTTGCTGTATATTTTGTGATCTTCATTGCATTTGCTTAGTAAAGTAGTATTGTTAGTAATGCAATCCTACTAGTTAAGAATTAGTACTTGTTCAGCACCTTGTGCAAATGATGCCTAAAATTTTTTCTGGTCATTGTTGGGGTGTATACTTTGTGTTTACTTTTGCACATGATGCACAGTATTGAGCAGATTAATATCTATGCTGCATATATTGCTCATGAGTTACTACTGACATTCCTCGTGGATTAAAGTTGAGCCATTTTTATCTTATTGAAGTACACATTACTGCTTGTATTTGAGGGTAATTATTTCTATACTCTTCTTAACAGGTTTTACCACTTTACCTTGTTATTGCCGCCAAGTTTTTCACTTCTGGGGTAGACTCTTATCTGATGCTCACAAGACACAGCCATTATGCTAAGCGGCCAGCAAAGGTTGCTAATTTTGCATGCATCAATGCCACTGTTTGTATAAAAGCTAAGTTCTTAGGGTTTTCACTTTGATAGTGAGTGTGCATGCTATTCTCTGCCTCTTAGCCAGGGCCATAGCATATACAGCCTATCTGAGTCCTTCACCAGCTGCTTGTTCTTCCTCAGACTCCCCTTTAATAACATCTGCTGACCCTTCCTGTGCTAGGGACACTGCAGTCCATTGCCTTGTACTGGTGCTGGCTGACTTTCTAATAATTGTTGTACAACAGCACAGACATATGAAATACTTTGACTGAGGTAGCTTGATAATACAGAGTTCACGGATGTTTTTAACATCAAAGCCTTGATTTGAACAAGGCAAAACACCTTGATCTATAATATTCCTAGTTTGAACATCATCATAACTCTGTTCAGTGGGGTTGATTGGGACTTCCGGGCCTTGCGATCAAAGGTTCCAGTGCATAACCTGCATCACCCTAATAAAATCACACTGCCAAATCACACATGCTCTTAACGAAAGTGTAGGCATTTATGAATCTGGGCCAGACTTTGCCGGTAGGTGGTGAGGAGAGAGAGGAAAATAATAACATAACCAGGAAATATCCATGTAATTAACATGGTTGAGGTAAATGTCTCTTTTGTTTCGCCAGAACATTTGAGGCTTGAGAGAGATTTCTTAAGTATCTCAGGAGAGGAAAAGTCATCATTTGAGAAAGTGATGTGGACATCTGGGGTGGTGTAGGTGTGGCAACTTGCTAGATACCTTTAGATTGAAAAGCATGGATCCGGGACAGGCAGAACCGTGATTTATTAAATGTGGAGCAAATAAAAATGTGCTGGTAAGCGTTAGCTGATAAGCACTTTCGTTTGGATGTAAACTTCTCTGATAAAACACATCATTCCTTTAATTTTAAAAACATTGTCATACTACAAAGAAGCTCTCATTGGTCCATTCCCTTCCATCAATGAGTAACATAACCTCCCCTTCACAAGTGAGAGAGCAGCAAAAAATAATCAACACGTGCATATAAATGAAAAATATACTACTCGTCCATTTAAAAACAGTATGTAGAGCATAACATATAAAAATTTATGTCGATGAATATAAATAAGATATAAATACTCAAATAGAATGTATACATGTAACACTTCATCTATCTAGCTGATTTTTAATTTTAGCACACAATCCATCCACCTCTTTGCTGGATGTCCTTGCTTCCTCTTACCTTCCTCCTGTCTGTCCCAAATCTTCCTCACCAGATTGTCTTCTGCTTTTCTGCACATGTGCCCAAACAACCATAATCTTTTGTATTTGATCTTTTCTGCAATTAGAGCTACTTTGGCTTCTGCTCTTATGTCCTCATTTCTTCGTCTGTCCACAGTGTGCATGCTACCACCTTTCTCAGGCACTTCCTTTCCATCACCTCTAGCTTCTTCATCTGTTCTGCCTTTACTACCCAGGTTTCATTACCATACAGTAGTACTGGTTAGACCGCTGTCTTGTACACCTTACTTTTCAGCTTCTTTGGCATTCTTTTTTCATAGACTACACCTGATACTCTATGCCGGTTGGCTGCAGCCCCTCTGATTCTAGCTTTGACCTCTTCATTCAGACTACCCTTCTCCTCAACCACCCCTCCCAGATACTTGAAGCTGTTTACCTATTCCACTATATTCCCTTCTATCTCTATCCTCAGATTCTTATGATTTCCACAATTTGCTGCCATTACCACCATCTTATCTGTGCTTAGTTTCATCCCATGTGCCTTCAGATTTGCATTCCATTCTCCTATCCTTTGCTGAAGTTCTAACTCAGAGTCTGCCTGTACTGCCACATCATCTGCATACAGCAGCTTTGTTGATCCATCCCCTCCAACCTGTTTGCCTCACAGATGCACAAGCGCATTCCACTAGGGTTTCAGAGGAGATAGTCAGAGAAATTAATGTTGTGTATTCTGACATGCAAGACTGACTGAGCTGAGAGTGTGAGTTTTTGGACCAGATGAATGACACACTCGATTGCACAGTGTCTGTACTGGAATGTCTGCTGGGGGAGGGTTAGAATCGCATGGCTGGAGAGCCACTATATTGTCATGTGTTAGCCAACATGGCCGTGCAAGATCCCACTCCTCTAGGGGCACTATTTACACTGCTCTGTCAGTGGTTGAATTGTCCACATCCAAGTTGTAGACATAGCTGTGATTAGAGCTCATCCAGCAGACATCATTCACATTCAGGTCGCATTCTAACTTCTAGTCAGGCTCATGGAATTAGCAGTGCAACTGCTGGCAGCTGCAATTCATGTGGTTGGGGTGTTGATGGTGAATTTGATCCTGTACCATGCATAGCTTACTGTCCAGGATGCCAGGGCATAAGATTAGCACAAGTGCTCTGATTGTGTTCCTGCAGACCCCCGCAGGGTAAAACTCATTTTGTCCATACCACCGTGCATGCACACACACACACACACACACACACACACACACACACACACACACACACACACACACACACACACACACACACACACACACACACACACACACACACACACACACACACACACACACACACACACACACACACAAATAAACATTACTATTGTATAATTTACATTTGCTACTGGTCCTGACAATGGATACTTACTGTTAACCTGATTTCTCACACACACGCACACACACACACACACACACACACACACACACACACACACACACACACACACACTCACACAGTCTTTTGGTGTAAGGATTGCTCTCCTGTAACATTCTTACCATCAACAGCACCCTGCACAAGTGATGATCACTGTGCCTACACTTCTGTGTGACTTATGGTTGCCTAAAGTCTGATGCAGAGTGGATATCTAATGCTTGATTACTCACATGCTTGCTTTAATCAAAAGTATTGTACTAGTTATTATTAATTTTTTCCTGCTCAGGTTCAAATGTTTGCTGTATATTTTGTGATCTTCATTGCATTTGTAGTAAGTAGTATTGTTAGTAATGCAATCCTACTAGTTAAGAATTAGTACTTGTTCAGCACCTTGTGCAAATGATGCTAAATTTTTCTGGTCATTGTTGGGGTGTATACTTTGTGTAAATTTTATGCACATGATGCACAGTATTGGGCAGATTAATATCTATGCTGCATATATTGCTCATGAGTTACTACTGACATTCCTCGACAGTTGAGCCATTTTTTATCTTACTGAAGTACATTACTTGTATTTGAGGGTAATTATTTCTATATCTTCTTAACAGGTTTACCACTTACCTTAGTTATTGCCGCTACAAGTTTTCACTTCTGGGGTAGACTCTATCTGATGCTCACAAGACACAGCCATTATGTAAGTAAGCAAAGGTTGCTAATTTTGCATGCATCAATGCCACTGTTTGTATGTGCTAAGTTCTTAGGGTTTTCACTTTGGTAGTGAGTGTGCATGCTATTCTCTGCCTCTTAGCCAGGGCCATAGCATATTATACATGTCTACATCTGCCAAGATCATCCATAGCTGCTTGTTCTTCCTCAGACTCCTTGTCTTTGTCTGCTGACCCTTCCTGACATGCTAGGAACTGCAGTCCATTGCCTTATTGTGCTAGTTGTAGCTGTTTCCTGACAATTACACTGTACAACATGGCACAGACTGTAAGTACTTTGACTGAGGTAGCTTGATCATACTGCAGAGTTCCACCGGATGTTTTTTAACGTCAAAACCATGATTTGAGCAAGGCAAAAACATGATCTATAATATTCCTAGTTTGAGCATGTGCATCGTAACTCTGTTCAGTGGGGTTGATTGGGTTTCTCACAGGTAACATGAATCAAGGTTCCAGTGCATAACCTGCATCACCTAATAGAAATCCCTTGCTGCAAATCACACACATGCTCTTAGCAAGAAGTGTAGGCATTTATGAATCTGGGCCAGACACTATAGGTAGGTGTGGTGAGGAGAGAGGAGAAAATAACATAACCCAGGAAATGTCCATGTAGTGTACTTGTCCGGTTGAGGAGGTAGTATGTCTTTTTTGTTCCTTGGAGACATTTGAGGCTTGGGGAGAGATTTCTTAAGTATCTCAGGAGAGGAAAGATCATCATTTGGAAAGTGATGTGGACATCTGGGGTGAGTGTAGGTGTGGCAACTTGCTAGATACTATTTAGATTGGAAAAGAAAACATGGATCCGGACAGGCAGAATAAACAATTTATTAAATGTGGAAACAAATAAAAATGTGCTGGTAAAAACGTGTGATAAGCACTTTCGTTTGGACAATGCCAAACTTCCTCTGATAAAAAAACACATCATTTCCTTTAGTTTAAAAACATTGTCATACTACAAAGAAGCTCTCATTGGTCCATTCCCTTCCATCAATGAAGTAACATAACACTCCCCCTTCACAAGTGAGAGCAGCAAAAAATAATCAACACGTGCATATAAATGAAGAAATATACTATAAATCCATTTAAAAACAGTATATGAAACACTTAACATATAAAAGAAATTTATATATATGCGATGAATATAAATAAGATGTAAATATAAATAGAATGTATACATGTAACCATTTCATCTATCTAATGATTTTAATTTTAGGACACTTCCTAGAGATAGTGAACCAAGAGAGAATTTCAAAATATTACAATGCAATACAATTAATATAGAACATAACATGTAGTGGGATACAAGAGGTTTGAAACAATTCTTAACAAGTTATTAACATATGCATGAAACATAGAACATGGACTTGAAGACACTCAAAAAGTTAATGAGTAAGCAACATTGGTAAGTGAATATATGTAAATCTATCTACACACACACACACACACACACACACACACACACACACACACACACACACACACACACACACACACACACACACATGCACACACACATATATATATATATACATATATATATAGAGAGAGAGAGTGAGAGAGAGATACTATAATATTTTATACACATTTTATATATATATATATATATATATATATATATATATAGAGAGAGAGAGAGAGAGAGAAAGAGAGAGAGAGAGAGGGTATCATATGAGATCATAGGAGTTACTAGGCTAATGGCCATGGGGCCCTTACATGCCTAACCAAGAGTTTATCCCCAAAAAACATACCTCAATTAGCACCTGCCATCCCTGTCAATGAGGGACACAGGTGGAACCCCTGGGACAAATTTGTGGTTTCCCATCCACTCATCAAGGTTGCACATGAAGAGGGTCAGAGACATACTTCGACATGTATGTGTAGTCTATTCCAGAGGTGGAACAGCCTCTGGGATACAAACCTATATCTTCAGCAGGTTTTGTTAATATCGCATATTCGATTTAGGCCTTTTGATAGAGTAATGTGTGAGGAGTTAGACTTACAGATATGGAGCATTTCTAAGTAGGGCAGGGTCTGAGATTGCCTTGTAGGCAAGACACAGATCACCTTTGAGCAATCTGTATGATACAGAGTAGAGTGATAGTGATTTGAGTCTGTCCACATAGGATAGGTGTTGGAGGCCATGGATTGTCTATGTGAGGTATTTCTATGGCCTTTCCAGTTGGTGTAGGTGTTTGGAAAAGTACATACCAAATGGGGCGTTGTACTTCACTTTTTGGCATAATGAGGGAGGAGTACAGAGAGGTAATAACCTTCTTTTTTCTGGATTCAATCCCTTTACTTATGAAATGAACCAAGTAAAAGTCTTTTCTGATCACTGATGCTACATGATGGTCGAATATGAGATTGCTGGCAACATGTATATTCAGGTCTCTCAGCACAGGTTGTGTGCTTAGGGGGTTTCTGTTGATGTGGTAACAGTAGGGGCCATGTGGTATGATAATACATTTTTTTGGATTTAACTTAACGCTATGAATTTGGCACCAGTCATTTGTTGCTGTGAGACCCTCTTGTAGTATGTTAACATCATTTGGGGAGTCACTGACAGCACCCAACTTACAGTCCTCCAGAAACTTGTTCAGCAACAGGCCTTGTGTCTTTGTCTGGACCTCTGAGAAGTAGATGCCAAACAGTAGGGGCCCCAGGACAGATCCCTGGGGAACACCACTAGTGACAGATCTGCTGTCGGAGGTAGAGGCACCTATTTTGACCTTGTGGGTCCTATCAGTGAGCTGTTGGCCACCCATCTGATGAGATAGGATGATGATGAGATAGCTTGTGTTATATTTTCGATGATGCCTGAGTGGGGGAATTGTGTCAAAGGCTTTGGCCAAATCAAGGTAAGCTGTATGTACTGACTTTTCCTCATCCAGAGCCTGGGTCACAGTCTCAAAAAAGTCAATCAGGTTCAACAGGCAAGATCTGCCCTTGATGAATCCAAACTGGGTGGGGTCAAGTGCTTGGAGATTGCCTATGTCCTTGTTTATGAGGTCCATAATAATATGCTCCATGGCTTTACAGATCAGACTTATCAAGATAATGGGGCAATAGTTTCCAGAGTCAGTAGTGGCACTACTTTTGTGCAAGGGGATGACAATGGCAGTTCTCCACTCTGATGGAATGAAGTCTGTACTTAGGCTGTGGTTGAATAGGGTGCTCAATGGTGAGGCTAGTTCTTGCTGGAGATGGTGCAGAATACAGCCTGGGATACTATCAGGTCCCATGGAAGCCTGTGTTCTTTGCCTTGTATAGGGCCTTTAACACTTGATCTATAGAGATGTGAGGTGCGGTACAATTATTGGGGATGTCGAATGGGCCTTTGGGAGGGACAGGGGAGTGAAGTTTGCACTGAACCTATCTGCTAGCAGGTTGGCTAAGTCACCAGGATCAGTGTAAGTGGTACTGTTAAGAACGAATTTGGAACAAATTTGGCCTTAGCCACTGAGGTTCCTGACATAACTGAAAAAGACTTTGTGATTGCCCTTTGTTTCAGAGGCTAGTTTCAAATTGGGTTTGGAGGTTTTCACTAGTGATCTACTTTGCTTGTTGAGGCTAAGGAGGGAGTTTTTCCAAATGGGAATTTCTGCCTTTTTACCCTTGGACTACAGTTTCTTCCTTTTGTTGTAAAGCCTGTTGATAGAGGATGTCCACCAAATAGGTTTGTGTTTCCTTGAGGAGCAGGTTTAAGTTCTGTTGGGTATGGCTGAGTCCATGCAGTTGTACATGTGCTTGTATACTGCACTGGTGTATTGTTCAGCATAGTTGTCTGCATCCTCTAGGGGTGGTGGTGGTGTGAAGCTGTTGATACCCTCCCTTAGAAGGTTGTAGTCAGCTTTTGAGAAGCTTTTTAGTCTAGTTACATCTGGGGGGGGGGGGTTCTGGACTGGGTAGAAACTTCGAATGAGACAGACCAATGGTCTGATCTCACCAGGGAAGAACTTACTATGAGGGTGGTGCAGCGGGACCCATGTTGGTGAGAACCAAGTCTAGAATGTTATGTTCCCTGTGGGGGATGAGAGAAGATGGTCTAGTGTGTTAGAACTGATGAAGTCAGGAAATCATTGGGAGAGTGCATTAGAGCAGGAATAGTTGACCCAGTCTTTGGTGGGGTAGTTGAAGTCACCAATGATCAGGGTTTTAGGGGGTACCTTGATGGAGTCAAGTAGGTCCAGGTAGGAGCAGTGGGTGACCTGAGTCATGGAGGCAGGTCTATAGCTGGCTATAGCTTGGATGAGTGTCTTGCAATTGTCAGTTGCACCTGGATTTGTTCTAGTGTATCATGCTGGCAAACCAGCCTGGAGGTTTGCTTGTCTTTAATGAAAATAGAGACTCCACCACTCTTAGTCTTTCTGACCTCATTTTGGGGTCAAATGTGTGGAATGAGGTATAGCCTGATAAGGTAGAGCTGCTCTCTGTAGACTTGAGCCAAGTTTCTGTGACTGTACAGATGTTGTCATCTTCCAGTGCAAGAAGATCTTCTAGTGAGTGCATTTTCAGGTTAAGGCTCCTAGCATTAAGCAGCATGACCTTCAATTTGCTTTTTGACAGATCTTTTGTGTTGGAAGATTTGTCTTTATGACATTGCCTAAAAAAGGCACACTGGGGGAGGCAAGAGTCTTGGCCAGAATCCAGAATCCCAGGTGTGACAAGTGGAGGCCATCTCTGGCAAAGCATCAAGGCCTGTCAACCATGTCATCCCAGGCAGACAGATACTGGATCCCCTTGGAATGACACCAGAGACTAAGCCAATTGTTGAAGTAAATTATTTTTTGTTGGTATTGTGGTATCATTCTTAGTGAAGGTAGGATGCTGTTTAGGGCTAGGATCATACCTGCCTGGGACACATATTCTGAGAGCTCAGTCATGTCTCTCTTCATATAGTCCAGGGAGGTACGTCTCAAGTCATTCACGTCAACATGGACAATGACAGAGTCATACTTGTACCTGTTGTGGAGAGACTTAAGTGTGGCCATGATGTGGTGGATTCTGGCACCTGAAAGACAACTGACTGTGGTATTTTCCTTGTTGAGCCTAGTGAGGGAGACATCGGTGTGTCTCACAACTGAGTTGCCAATGACTAGTATGTTTGGTTTATTGCTATGCCTTTTGGGATGTGTGAGTTTATTGTTATGCCTTACGGGCTGTGTTTGTGAGACACTTGTGTGTTGTCTGCTGTCTGTGATATGTTTGGTGTTGTGTGTGAAATGTTTGCGAGTGTGTTTTGGAGGTTTCTACTGTTTATGGAAGTTTTTATTGAGGACCTCTGCATAAGTGGGTGTGTGTTGCCCTTGAATATGTGATGTGGGTAGTGTGGTGTTTGTGCTGGCAATCTCCTCTTTGTCAGGAGTACTGTCTGTAGCGCGAGAGAGCATGGATTCCAGGTTACTGATATAGATGCATTTCTCGCAATTAGAAGAATTATATGCTAGGAGAAGAGGGTTGTCACTGAACATGAGGCAGTTGCTACACTGTCTCAGTATGCTCAAGTCGACCAGGCTGGCATGAGAAACTGATGGGAATTTTCCAGACATTGTGTTCTGAAACTTGGATGGACTTATGGACAGAGATTTTTGATAAGGGTTTATCCACAAAAATGTTGATAGCAAAAACCTTCTTAAATGTAAAATAACTTGCCTGAAGCCCAAGTGCTAAAACCAAAACTAAGAGGCTTAGAATAACAGATAAATTTAATCAGGCTACTAACAAGCAGTAGTAAATACAGCAGAATAAAAGCACTTCAACACTTTAGAGCAAGCAGCAAGGAAAAATAAGGCAATAAGGTAGGAAGAACACAATTACAGTAAAAGCAGTTGAATGAAGTGTATTTTTTTTTTTTAGTGGAGCGGTAGATGTAGATATGTGTGTGTGTGTGTGTGTGTGTGTGTGTGTGTGTGTGTGTGTGTGTGTGTGTGTGTGTGTGTGTGTGCGTGTGTGTGTTGTCTGTACCAAACTGAACCGAGGTGGCTACCAGACACAACTGTGAACTGAGAAAATAGACAACTAGAGGCTTCTGAGCTTCCAAAAAAACATAAGTTGCTTGTTTTTTTGCATATTCATACTATTTACTGCACTTTTTTATTGCCTGCCACCTACTTTTATACTGTATTTATATACTATGTACTAAACTACACTGTTGTACTTAAATTGTTTGCATTAGTGTGCCTGTTAAATTGAATTATATTGCTGTTTCACTGTTTACAAAGATTTTTTTGTTATTTTCACTGCTTGTTAAGTATTTACTGGTATTATTTCACTGTTTTAAAGGTATCTCCTCTGCTTGTTCTGGTTTTCCCACCAAGCAGTGTTTGAATAACTGATCTGTTAGCTGTTTAAAAGATTCTTTAGAGCCTCCTTGCATATTTTCTGCTGTTCTAAATGGGGTTTTGTGTCTCACTGCTATTTTTCTGCTGTGGTAAACTTTTTTTAGTGTTTCCTGCTGAAACTAGTGGAGCTAATACCTGTAGCATAGTCCAGATACAGGCTTGCTGCATCTGGGTTTGTTTGTAGTGGTTGCTTTTTCTGAGCATGTTTTCCAGGCCATCTTGGATTTTTAGGGGCCTAGCTGCACTTTAATGAGAGAATTGTGTTGATTGGACTCAGTCTGGTAAAAGGAGGTCAGTCTAGGGCTTGGAATAAGCATCCTAATTGGTCCTTTTGAATCTTTTAAAATTTTTTTCAAGTTTTTAGCTTCTGGTATTTAGACCTGCATTTGAGCAGGTTTCTGCTTACTTGCACGTTGAGCAGCACCGCACACTTCTGCACAATTGTGCACCAAACCCGGACAGTTAAATTCAACAATGTTTCTCTTAGATACTACTGTAGCAGACTTGTGTAGCCCTCATCCTTAGTGCTTTCCTGGTGAAAGAAATACAGCTAGTGAGACGTAACCTATTAACCACCTGCAAAATAAATAAAAAAAATAAATAAGTAATACCCCAAGCAGAAATATCCAACCACTGAGCTTCTCTGTGAACGATTCTGAAATGCTACTTCTAGTGACGTCTTCAATCTAACATTATGGGCATTTGGAATATTCTTGTTTCTCCTACCAGCCTTGTTGACTTGGGTTTCTTGATACAGTGTAGCAATTGCCTCATGTACACCGACAACTCTCTACTAATAACTCCCTCTATTACAGAGTGAGAGAAATGCATCTACACTAAGAATCTTGAATCCATTCTCTCTCACACTCAAAACAGTAACATGGAAGAGGTTGTCAAGTCATCTACACTACATATGCACATAGCACCATTACTCGTACACATAGTACTCATCAAAAAGAAAAATCTACATACGCAGATGTTCTCCTGAAAATCTTACCTAAACACCATAGACCTCCAAACACAAGTCTACTACAACTAGTGCAGTCCCCACAGCACCCACGACACATAGCAACACCAGTGTCTCACCTACCAAGCCCATAAGGCGAAACACTCAAAAAACACATTTTCTTGTCATTGGATACTCAATAATGAGACACACAGATGTCCCACTCACCAGGTTAGACAAGAAAAAGTCACTGTCAGCTGCCTTTCCAGTGCCAGGGGTTGTCAGATCATGCATGCACTCTGATCCCTCAGCAACAAGTACCATTATGACTGTCATAGTTCATGTTGGTATGAATGACCCAAGACATACCTCACTGGATTATATCAAGAGATACATGGTTGAGCTCTCTGAGTTTGTGTCCCAGGCAGTTATGTCCCTACTTTTGAACAGCATACTACCCACACCTAGAATGATGCCTCAGTAGAAACAAAAAATGATTGATTTCAATAATTGGCTTAGTTATTGGTGTCATAAAAAGGGGATCCATTTCCTGTCAGCCTGGGAAGTCATGGTCAACAAACCTTGCTGCTTTGCCAGTGACATTTTGCACCTGGCTTATCTAAAATTTTGGCTGCTGGCAAAGGCTCTTGCCTCACCCATAGTGCCTTTTTTAGGCAAGGTCTTGAATTAGTCAACCAAAACAAAATAAGGGTCATGCTGCTAAATGATAGGAGCTTAAACCAAAAATTTCACTCACTGGAAGCAGTTCTGTCACTAGAGATGTAGATGTCTGTGCAGCCACAAAAACCTGGTTTAAGACCTCAGAGAGTACCCTGCCCTTGCAAGGCTACAATGCCTTCCACACCTTTAGACCGCAAAATGAATGTGTGAAAATCAAAGGATATGGTGTTTCTATCTAGATTTGAAATAAATTCCCCTCTTGTCTTGTTAGACTGGACAACTCCATGGAATTACTCCGAGTCCAGGTTACAGTGGTTTTAGATGCCCATTCAAGTCATAACCAGTTATAGATCCCCCTTCATGGGTCACAACATCCACAAAGGCTACTTGACCAAACTGGAGACAATCAAATTTTACCAAACACTCTGGTTATGGGGGATTTCAATTATCCCACCATCAACTGGGAAACCTATGCTAGCCCCAACTCACTAGCGCAAAAGTTCCTTGACTTTGTTTATTCAAATATCCTGGAATAAATTATTCATACCCCAACAAGGGGAACAAACATACTAGATCTTGTCTTCACTAACATGTCAAACAGATCCACTACCATAACTGTCAGGCACTCATTAGTCAAATCTGACCACAAAACAGTCACCTTTGAGCTGGCACTAACAGCAGAACTCATAAAGGGTGAAATCAGACTAAAAAACTTCAACGAGGCAAATTATACCCTCCTAGGCAAAGGAATAAATGCATTCCAAGCCCTATCCTAAGCTGGAAGTGGTAACTACACTAAAGTTTACACTAAAACCCTGTACAATCACTTACATAAGTGTATAAACTTGGCTGTACCAGAAAGAATCAAAGCTAGAGTCCCAAATAAAAACAAGCTGCCATGGTGGACATCCAGCATCAGCAAATTTTAAATGCAAAATATACTCTTTTGCTCAACATTTTCTGGAATTCATAAATTCCAATGCCTTGGATCAACTTATCCACACCCCCACCAGGGGCAGCAATATCCTAGACCTGGTCATTACCAACATGGGCAAATGGTCTTCCACACCAGAGGTCAATTCCTCGTTGGTCAGATCTGACCACAAGCTAATCCCCCTAGACATCCACATACCGCCCCCACCCCCCATTAGGGAAACTTCCGTAAAAGATTTCTCCAAAGCCAACTTCACGTTTCTAAAGACAGAAGTAGCAAACTTCACAACACCCATAGAAATGGATAATAGAGGTACAACTGCTGAATCTTACACAAATGCACTTTATAAGCACTTACACGAGTGCATGGCTGGTACTATCCCTAACAGAGCCAAGATGCTATCCTCCAAAAAAAGGAAGCCAATCTGGTGGTCCCCTGCCATAAACAAACTACAACAGAAGAAAGAAGCTGTTGCAAAAAAGGGTAAAATCCCATGTTTGGAGGAACTCCCTGGTCAGCCTCAGTAAGAATCTGAGATCCCTTATAAAATCCTCCAAAGCTAGTTACAAAAATAAAATCATCACTGATTCTAAAGACAACCACAATGCATTCTATAGCTATGTCAAGAATCTCAATAGCAGCATTCAGATCTGCTCTGAGTTACAGCACAATGCCACTAAATATACAGAGTAACTGATATTGGCAACATCCTGGCAGATAGGTTCAGTGCTAACTTTACCCCCCTCTCACCCCCTAAAGGGCCCATCTCTATACCGGAAGAATGCAAAGTTTCTATAATCATGGCTGCAGAGGTAAAAACCACATTCTCCAAAGCCAAGAACACAGAATCCATGGGACCTGACAACATCTCAGGCTGCATTCTACATGAACTATAGAATGAACTGGCACCCCACCTAAGCATCATGTTTAATCATAGCCTCAGGCTTTGTGCCCACTGAATGGTACACATCAATGGTTATCCCACTTCTCAAAGGGGGAGCCAACACAGACCCCGGGAATTACTGGCCCATTAGCTTAACGAGCCTGGTCTGCAAGGCCATGGAACGTATCATCATGGAACTTATAAAGAAAGATATTGGTAATCTCCAAACTCTGGACTGCACCCAGTTTGGATTTGTAAAAGGCAGATCATGTCTCCTAAACCTGATAGACTTCTTTGAAGCAGTCACCAAAGCCGTAGACGAGGGTAGGGTGGTTCACACAGCCTATCTAGATCTTGCCAAGGCCTTTTACACCATCCCCCACTGTGTAATTATAGATAAACTCACTAAACTAGGTAAAAATCCCTATGTCACAAGATGGGTTGCCAACCGGCACACTGACAGAACCCACACTGTGAAAGTAGCAGACTCCAAATCCGACTTCAGACCAGTGACAAGTGGAGTACCACAGGGTTCAGTCCTGGGTTCTCTCCTGTTTGGTATTTACTTTTCTGAAGTACAGGCTGACATAGGAGGTCTTTGGCTAATGAAGTTCACAGATGACTGCAAATTAGGAGCTATAATCGAAACTCCTAACGATATGGACATCCTACAAAAGGGCCTCACTGAGACAGATGCCTGGTGTCAAAGCCATGGCCTCAAGCTCAATGCCAAAAAGTGCACTGTCATCCCCTTTGGTAAAAACTCTGTACCCATGAGCTACCACATAGGTGGTAATCTATTTAACACTGAAAGTGTGATAAGAGACCTGGGACACAGGTGGACAGTAGTCTCTCCTTTGATAATCACATCACCACAGTAGTCAGGAAATCCTTCTACATGGCACACCTCATCACAAAAGGTTTCTCATCCAGGAAAAAAGAGGTCATTGTTCCCCTCTACTCTTCACTCATTAGACCCATTATAGAGTACAATGCCCCTTTTGGTATGTACCTCACAAGACATCTACAACAACTGGCAAGGCCGCAGAAATACCTCACAAAGAGGATTACCAGCCTCAAACAGATGCCCTACGCAGACCGTCTCAAAATACTCCAGCTTTATTCCATCGCATATCACCTACTCAGAGGCAATCTCTGCCTAACATACAAAGCTACGTCAAACCTAGAGCTGTTGGACGTGCTCCACCTAAAGAAATCCCAATCCTTCCGAGCTACATGCTCTTGAGACCTAAACCTTGTCACCACAATAAACAGAACATGCTGGAGTGATAGATTCCTGTCCCAGAGACTTCCCATACTCTGGCACAAAGTACCTGTCTATATCAAACAAAGCTCCTCATTAGCACTCTTCAAGAAAAGTTCTGATGATTGGATGGGAAATAGGAAATTCACCCCAGGGATCACCTCTGAGGCTTTGCTCGACAGGGGCACAGGAAAATAATTTTCTAGTGTGGCGAAAGTCAGTCTAGTTTTTTGGCTAGGCTTATATAGGCCCTAGGGCCAATAGTCTAGTACCTACCTATGAACCTATGAAAAAAAAAACAAGACCCCCAACAATGGTAAAACATCCTCCTCAGCCTCAACAGGCAAATAAGGCAACTTGTCAAATCCTTTTTCATTGAAACTTAGCAAGTACAGCCAAGGGTAACCATAAGGCTTTTTGCAACTACATACATATCCTAAAAGGTAGGACCCAAGCATGTATGGTATCACACACACAGAGAGATAGTAAACCAGCTAGCAGATAGGTTTGGTGAAAATTTTACTCCCGTATCCCCTCCTAACATATCACAAACCTTACTCCTACCCCTACCCTACATATCAAAGAGGAGGTCCTCAAAGCCTTGTCCAAGGCAAAAAACACAGCCTCTATGGGATCAGACAACATCCCAGGCTGTCTTCTAAACAGGCTAAAACATGAACTAGCATCACCATTAAGCACCCTTTACAATCATAGCCTAACCATAGGATTTGTTCCTGTAGAATAGAGAACAGCAACAGTTATTTCCCTCCACAAAGGTGGCCTAGCAGCAGACCTGGGGAATTACAGACCCATAAGCCTGACCAGCCTCATCTATAAGACCACGGAACGTATCATTATGGAGCTCATGAATAAAGACATAGGTGACCTCCAAACCCTGGATCCTACCCAATTCGGCGTTGTCAAGGGCAAATCCTGACTTTTAAATCTTGTGGACTTCTTTGAAAATGTGACCAGGGCCATTCATGAGGGCAAATCTGTGCACACAGCATACCTCGACTTGACAAAGGATTTCGACACAATCCCACATTCAAGCATTATCAACAGATTTAGCATACTGAATGTAAACCTCTTTATTGTATGATTGGTTGCCAATTGGCTCACAAACTAGACACACACTATCAAAGTGGGGACTCCACCTCAGCCAGTAGAACTGTTACTAGTGGGGTGCTATAGGGATCAGTGCTGGGCCCCCTACTGTTTGGAATATACTTCTCAAAAGTTCAGGTCAAAACTAAGGTTGTGGCTGACTAAGTTTGCAGATGACTGCAAACTAGGTGCAATCATTGAATCCCCAAATGATGTCAGTATACTCCAGGTGGTTTCCACGCAGACCAGCAACTGGTGCATTAGTCACAGTCTCAAACTGAATGCAAAGAAATGCATCATCATTCCTTTCCTTCAGCACAAACAATGTCCCTTCACATTATCAAATCAATAACAATACCCTAAGTATCCATGAAGTGGTAAGGGACCTGGGATTACAAGTTGACTGCAACCTTAACTTTGACCACCATGTGTCTACTGTAGTAAGGAAGGCTTTCTATGAAGCACACTTGATTAGTAAAGGCATCATCTTGAGAGTGAAAGAGGTTATAACCCCTCTATATCTATATTTGGCATCAATCCAGCCCATAATTGAGTATAACACCTCATTCGGCATGTACTGTACAAAGCAGCTGTAGCAACTGGAGAGCCCTCAAAGGTTTCTAACAAAGAAGATAAAGGTGCTCCAGCATGTGTCTTACACAGCTGACTAAAGTCCCCGATAGTGTACTCTGTGTCATATAGACTTCTTGGGGGAGACGTATGCCTGGCCTGTAGAGCAATCCAAGACCCAAACCTAATGAACTTGCTGCATATCAGTAAATCAAACGGGATTAGGGCTACCCATTCCAGGGACCTACATATGGTCTGCGACTTAAATAGGACATGCTGGAGGGACAGATTTATCTCCCAGTGACTACTGCATCTTTGGAACAGGTTACTAATTCATGTGAAACAGAGCACGTCTATGACACTGTTCAAGAGGAACCTGGACAAATGGATGGGGCACTGTAAATGCTTACTGGAGATAGCATCCACAACCCTTCTAGATGTGGGCAGTCATCACTAAATGCAATCTTGGGTATTGACTAGCATTTTCATGGTACTACATTGGGATGAAACAGCTAGGGTTAAAATGAACTCCGGGTCAGTAGCCTAGTAATTTCCTATGATTTGTGTGTGTGTGTGTGTGTGTGTGTGTGTGTGTGTGTGTGTGTGTGTGTGTGTGTGTGTGTGTGTGTGTGTGCACTTACATATGAACAAATGTGGTTATCTACAGTAAACTCTCAGTTAACCAGGACTGAAGCAACCACAACTCTCAAGCAACCAGAAAAAAAAAATTGAAGAAATACAGTACAATTTTCATGTGTTGCACTTTCTGCCCCCCCCCCCCCGCAGAAACATACCTTACATGTTTTAGAGTTTTAGCGTTTTAAAAAGGAAGATAGGAATACATTCCCTCTCTCCCCAATCTAAGAACAAGTCAAACCAAACAAATAGTATAGGGTATAGTATTAGTCAGGCCTATTTTTAATAGTAACTCTCAAGCAACCAGAAACTACAGTTATCCGGCATCTATCAATCCCCATGGGTGCCAGTTTACCGAGAGTTTACTGTATATTGATTGTTAGTGCTTACATTTTGTTTATTTCAGTAATGTACAGGCTGAAAGCTTTATGCTGATGTAAGGGTATCTACTTCTTCTCCCTTAAACAAGTGCAGTTGTAGGTCCCTTTTGGTTAATTTTTGAGTTTTTGCTGGATTCTTTAGAAACAAGTGATGTTCTGCTTATACATTTGAATTCCTAGGCAGATTATTTCAGGGTGCTTATGAAGAATCTGGGCAGTGCTTGAAAAGTTTTCAGTCCTTAAGACTATTTGTTTAGGCTTTTGCAGTTGGTAGGATTGTCTGAATTCTCTGTTTTGTATACATGACTATCATAAGAGTGAAGCATTTCTAAGATGGAAACTCAAGAGAGTAGCTATTTCTTAGTTGGTCTTGCTGTACTAAATAAGGATCAGTAGGGGGCACTGGTGCCGCACAGTGTTATTGTACTGGCTAGCATTTCATTCATGGAAATGTAGTTAGGCTGTAGTATCTGATTATATGCTCTTTGTATCAAACTTCTGGTGCTAATTAATGACAGGCTTCTTCATGGCTGCAGATTTATAGCTATGCATGCTATAGAAAACCATTGTAGCCAGAAGAATGTATTATAATGGCTTTTGTGAGCTGGGTAAAAGCAGCAGCTGTATATAAATGTTTTTATTTCTGGCAGGACATGCATGGCCCAGTATGTTATAGGTTACAAAAGATCTTGTCAGGGTGGCCAGTATTGCAAAAACAGGTGTAAATGTCTGCTTTTGATTAGTTCTAAATAAACTGTAAGGAACTGCAACTTCCCATGGAACAGCATTGATTATAAAATCTGAACCTCCCTTTCTTTTTTATCTTTTTTTCTCTTATTTTAAAAAAGAATTGAAAAGATAATATCACACTTTGAAAGTGCTTAGTTGCTGTCGCTATGAAAAATTAAATTTTTATGTCCTCTATAGAAATTCAGTTCCTTGACAGCTAGTGCAGGAATGTGATATAGAAAGCTTCTTTTTCTAATTTCTAGAAATAGAAAAAAATGTGCAGTTTTCACCAGGGGAAAAATATGCTTTCAGCTGATAAGAGGAAAAATGTAGAATTATGTGCATGTGTTGTTAAACTATCATTTTAACTCTCACAGTCATTCTTCCAACCCGCTGTGTAGATAAGAATTTTAGTTACTGTTTCCAAGGAGACAACTACATGGAATGTTGCTCAGTGCTAATAACGGGACAAAAAATGTAAAGTATTTTTAACTTAACTGTGATAAGGAACAGTTGACCATAAAACTATTCTGCCGTAACATTAATTTCAAAGTCTAGGGGGAATCAATACAAGTGGTTGTTAGTTCAAAATACTGTCCTCTTCATTATTGCTAAAGAAACTCTTCAAATAAAACCTGGCAAAGTCAGGATGTAGGCTGATTCTTCAGGACTACCCTGTCCATGTACTGTGATGCAGTTGGCACAGGTGAAAATTTCTGAGCATTGTGACACTGTGTGTAAGATATCAGGGGTATGAAGAAAACAGGCAATGTTTATTATAATCCATGATTTTCCTTCCAAGTTTTACTGTAGAGATGTCCATACCATTGTTATATAATTTACCATTTCTTTTACTAAAGCTTAAACATTTAAATTATATTAAATATGTTAAAAGTGTGCACAGTTCAGTTTTACTTATTTCAAATTAGGCAGGTCTGTAGTAAAGACAGTTCAGGTTTAGTTTTTATGTCCATGCATTAACTATTCAGATCTAATGATCACAAAAGTTTATTTTCAAGAATGAGCTTTCTAAGAAGAAATATCAGTTTAGTTGATATATTCAGATTTGTATTATTTGTAACAAAATCTGAGGAGTTAAGCATGTGACTTCAACTTACATTTAAAATGCTTGCAATTACAGCATTGAAACAGTTTTATGACTTAACAGTAATAAATCGTAGTACAGTTTATACATACATATTAATGTTAAATGTTAAAAGTTGTGCTGGTATTTTAATGTGGTAGTATGGTGGAAGGAGGGAAAAACAACTTATTATGAAATGTCACATACCATAAAAGCCATGCCTTAGGAAAATAAATTTTGAAGGATGATTTTCATCAGCATTTCTTGTTTCTTTATGTATATATGGCTTGATGTAGTATACAACATTCCCCTGGGATTCAGAAACCTTGGTTACACAGCCATGAAACAGCAAAATAATACAAAGTAGTGTGATGATCAAAGCTGATTAACAATGTAATAGGAACCAATTAGTATTACGAAAATAAAATAATTAAAGAGCATATTGGCAAAAACCTCAGAGATCACATAAAGAGGAGAATTTCACAATGAGCAATGATAGTCTTGTGGCCTGAGGAGCCCATTGCCCATAAAAATGCACCTCTATGAGATCAGCTGAAAGTTATAAAGTGCTTCTCAATAAAACCCCTACAAATTCATTATAATAAATAGAAAGAAAATGCCACATCATCTGCATACAGCAACTTCATTGATCTGTTCCCTCCAACCTGTTTAATGGTGATGGACTGTTTTAGCAAACAGGTTGGAGAGATCAAATCAACAAAGAAGTTGCATGCAGATAATGTGCTTTTACAGACAGACTCTGAGCAAGAACCTCAGCAAAGGCTAGCGGGAATGTAATGAAAAACTGTAGGCACATGGGATAAAACTGAGTACAGCTATGAAAGCTGAAATGGCAGCAAATTGAGTAAACCAAAAGAAGCTGATAATTGGGATAGAAGAGAAAACAATGGACCAGGTTAACAGCTTTAAGTATCTGGGAGGGGACTGGTTGAGAACGGAAATTTGAATGAGGAGATTAAACCTAGACTTAGAGGTGCTGCAGAAAACTGACATAGAGTGTCAGGGGTAGTGTATGACAGATGAATGGCTTAGAAGCTGAAAAGTAAGCTGTACAAAACAGTTATGTGGCCAGTACTACTGTATGGTACAGAAACCCGAACAGTAAAGGCAGAAGAAGAGTAGAGGAAGCTAGAGGTGATGAAGATAAAGTGTCTGAAATGGGTGCTAGGATGCACACTGGGGACAGACGAAGAAATAAGGATATAAGAATAGAAGCTAAAGTAGCTCCAAATGTAGAAAAGGTGAAAAAGAACAGATTAGTCTGGGCACGTTTTGAAAAGAAAAGGACTATCTGTGAAAGAAGATTTGGCACAGAAAAGAAGAGGGCGAGAGGAAACAAAAGCCTACAACAAAGAGATGGATGGGCTGTGTCAGAGAAGACCTGAGACAGTAAGGCATGACTGTTGAAGGTGATAGGGGAGTGGCATTGAGCTGAGAAAGATGGCAACAGTTGACATGCCACCCCAACCACATGTAGAAAATGGGAAAAAAGGGATGGTGATGATGGATGGCGCAGTGGTGTAGAAGTAGCATTGTCGCCTCACAGCAAGAGGTTCTCTGGTTTGATTCTCAGCTGGGATTCCTTCTTTGCAAAGTCTGCATGTCCTCCCTGCATTCATCTGGGTTTCCTCCGGATGCTCTGGTTTCCTCCCACGTTACAAAGACATGCATCTGGAGCATTTCTTCCTGGACCTCCGCTGAAAATTGGTTCATTCCAAGTCGGACTTTCCCGGTTAACAAATGTAAAATAAAAATAAAAAATGATGAGGAGGAGGTGTGCAGGACAGCCAGAAATGTGGAAGAGCAAGCCAAAGAATATATAGAAGGACAAGGGGAGAATTGCAAAATGAGCAATGACAGTCGTGTGGCCTGAGGAGCCCAGTAGTGTGCATGTAGCATGACCATAATGATGTGCATGTATGAAATCCAGGGAGTAGAAAAGCAAGAGTATATCTATCTATATATATATATATATATATATATATATATATATATATATATATATATATATATATGTGTGTGTGCATATAATTATAACTATATATATAGATATATATATATATATATATATATATATATATATATATATATATATATATATATATATATATATATATATATATATATGTGTGTGTGTGTGTGTGTGTGTGTGTAAATAAAAAAGGGAAATCTAGTTGTACAGGAACGGCTGCTCTTGATATTGACATATGAACATATGACTTGTGAAAATAAACAGATATAAGATCTGCGTGATCATTTTACATTCTTATTAAAATAAAAAAAACAAGATTCAAGGTGTAATTGGTTATCTAAACCATGGTTTATTAAGTTAAAACAAGAGATTAGTGCTTTCACCTTTGTCAAAGCTTCATTAGATCTAAGTTATACATAGCAGTAGTAATTTATTTATCTATTTATTTATTTAACGTTTGTTTATCAGGAAAGTCTGACTTCGAACGAGTCAATTTTCTGCAGAGGCCTGGGGAGAAACAGTCTTTGTAATAAGCAATATATACTCTTCTGTTTTTGAGATAAATAGCCATGTAAATTAAAAGGATTAACAAAATTCAAAAAAGACGTCTGCTGCTAGGGGCAGAGGTGCAATAAGGATTTAACAAGTGTGTGAGTCTAGGAAGTCTTTGAGAAAAAGATTAAAGTGAGTAAAATGCCCTCAGGGCTAGTATTAAACCAAACTAAAAGAAAAAAAAAATAAATGTGAAGATATATGTGTCCGTGTTTGTGTGTGTGTGTGTATATGTGTATGTGTGTAGAGATTCTGAGGCTCAGAAAACATAGGAGAGGGGAATGACCAGATACTGGCCAAACATAAGGACAGAGTCATAATAAAACCAAAAAATATGTAATATATATACAGCTTCTTACCATCTAAAAATGATCCAGAATCCATCTGCTTGTCCAGCACTAAATAACATTTTGCATAAGTATGTTCCTAGTCGGTCAATATGATCGATGTAATCTGTCTGAACTACTCTGTTATTGCTTACAATTCGGAATTTTTCATTTGTGAAATGTTTGGCCTGTTTCATCTGGGCTGAGCCTACAATTGGTCAATACTGATCACTGCACTACCCTGGTAAAGATATATATATCTATATATATATATATATATATATATATATATATATATATATATATAGGTCTACTTCATTTGCCCTAACTTCCGATTGCCCGACACCCATTTGCCTGACACCAAATGACCGAAATTTAATTTGACCGACAAGTATTATTGGCAAGTAAATGGGATATGCCCACTTCCCCACTGTAGTGTGACCCTGGAGTTAGAATATATAGTTAGGGGGGGTGTGAGGGGAAAAGCTCCCCTTTTAATTTCATATTATATTGTTTAGTTTTGCTTTAATATTGCTTAGTAAAACAAAAGTAAGTGGGAGCCTTTCCCCCCACACCCCCCCTAACTATATATTCTAACTCCAGGGTCGCACTACAGTGGAGAAGGGGGCATATCCCATTTACTTGCCAATAATGCTTGTCGGTCAAATGAAGTGCCAGTCAAATGAAATTTTGGTCAAATGAAATTTCGGTCAAATGGGGTCGGGCAAATGGGTGTCGGGCAATCGGAAGGTAGGGCAAATGAAGTAGATCCATATATATATATATATATATATATATATATATATATATATATATATATATATATATATGGTTCCACTTCTAACCATCGAAATTTCAAAACATCGAAATTCTGATCATAGAGACCAGAACATCGAATTTTGAAACACTGAAGGTTACAAGTGTAACCAAATAAAAAAAAAAAAAAAAAAACAAAGAAAAATAAACTTTAACAATTGTATGCAGGGGGGCCCCACACACCCCCTACTTTAATATTCCAACTCCAAGACCACACTACAGTGGAGTAAAGGGAAATCTCCCATTTAGCGCTATATGCAAAAGTGATAAATGGGAGATTTTCTGTACCCTATCTGTAGTGCCATCACACAGATGGCACATAGACACATACAGTATGCAGGGCACCTTGGTGCCCTGCAAAAACACAAACATTCTCCCGCATACACTTACCTTTTTCTTCCCCTTCAAACCTTCAACGTTTTCAAACTCGATGTTCTGGTCTCGATGATCTGAACTTCGATGTTTTAAATGTTCGATGGTTTGAACAGGAACTATATATATATATATATATATATATATATATATATATATATATATATATATATAATTGATTTATTTATTAGCGGAAAAGTGCTACTTGGGTAGGAGCCCATTTTCAGTGGAAGTCCAGGGGAAAAAGCTCCAAAGTATTATAAAACATTTAAAAAATATATTTTTACAGTTTTCAAAAACAATACAAATAACTACATTTTAAATAAGTCTCCCAAATTGGATGTAATATGAAAACATTGGTTAAAAATAGATACACGTGATATGATAATGATTTAATAGCTAGAGAAATTTTAGCCAGTTTACAGAGACATTAAATCAATGTTAGTATAATGCAAACAAGAACTGCAGTACAAAGTGAGATAAAAGCTGACTTATAGTATATTTAAGGAGAAAGCCAGGGGACAGAAATTGATATAAGTAAGGAAGCAGATGAAGAAGGGAGAGTAAGGAGAAGTAATGTATGATTAGCCATTTGTTCACATTTAGGGGTAGCTTATCCAGATATTGAGCAAGACAGAGCCAGCTTTTGGCTAGGAAGTCTTTCAGAATGGTTTTGAAGGATGGAAGGGAGGGAGATCCAGGCTTTATCAACATGGTATGAGTTTAAAGAAGCAATTCTAGATTGAATCCTGGTTTCTTAATTTAAATAAGAATGCAAAGTGATCTTTGACATGGATCTTAAACAAGAAGTTGTGAAAACAGTCTATTTTAGCAATTTATTTGCCAATATCAATAGCAGTCACTCCTATACAACTAGTTTTCCCTTTTTGTTGTTCTGTTCTTCCTTAAGGAAAATGTGTATTACTTACTTCTACTACCCTTAAGGCTGGAAAACTACATTTCCTTGGTACTGGGTTACTTTACTCTGATTGTATCTATCTATACCTACATCTATCAATCTATCTCTCTGGACACAATGCCAAAACCCAGAAGATTGATGTGAAACTGTTGAATTAACATATACTGACACATTCTGCACATGCTCTGGGGATTAACCCAGAGCAGACTAACCCCCCACATCCCATGCTAATTGTATATACTAACTCTGACACTGCAAACTCCCCAGTGAAAGGGAATATTCCCTCACCCAAGGATTGCTGATCTTGCATACCTGTTGAAGATCTGTCTGCCTCAACCAAATGGTGTCAGCTAAACAAGTGTTGACATTATGTCCATTTGATCAGGTGTAGGGCACCCTTACATATATATGTATGTGGGGCAGATGTGCATTTTTTTAAGAAAGGCAAAGGGGGAAGGTAGTAAGATGGCTTGTGCAGTGAAAAGGGTAAAGGGAATGGCAGCAGTAGCAGACAATGAGCACAAAACTCAAAGACCAACAATAGAAGTGATGACACAAAAGGGGGAACAAACAAGAGGCACAGACAAATAAAGGAAGGGCAGTTGGTGATGGGGAGGTTTGAGCTACAAATATATGACTGAAGGGAATGCATAGAAGGACAATACCATGTTGGATGATAGGGTGATGTAGCAACTAACATTTATGCAGCCAAGTCCTGCATCCAACCAGAGGTCACTCACCTCTGTGACTGACCTCCTACTGGACCCAGATGTTGGGCTGCCTGTAAGCAGGGCCAGGTAGTCGTGTGATGCTAGCATTCACACATGATTATTTTCCAAATAACCAATGTGGGCATCAAGCTGCAGGTTCACCAACACTGTCACCACATCTTCCAACATTTGCTGGGTTACCTTTCATGACAACTGGTATCACACTCAAAGGGAAAGTCAATCCCCTCCCACTGGAGACAGGCCACCTGAGGCCACCATGGAACCCTGCAGGTTACCTATCACACGATGAGCTTCATCACCCTGCAGAGAGGCACTGCTAGAGTTATCTGGATTCCCACCATTGCGTGGCAGGGAAGATTGCCGATGAAGTGATCGCTGTTGCACCACAGGCCCAGCTGTGGCTGATACTGCATATAATAATAACATTGAAGGAGAAAAATAAAACAACACATAAAAAGAAATACAAATGAAGGATAATGAGAAAAGAAAGTGACACAAGAGTGAAAAACATTCACAAATTCACAACAATGTATAATACTGTCAGGTATAAAAGTACTTGGCATATTAAATTATTGCTAAGTATGCAATGCCAGCACAGATGATAGCCCTGACCTGCCAGGCCAAGGACTACCATTGCAAGTAGTGTGTCATGAGGAACAAGATTATATTGGGTCTAAGCAGTACCCCTTTTTGCTTAGTAGGACAACAATGCATGTACTACAATGACTGACAGCAGGGGCCTACAGAAGTGGACTACAGCAATTCCGGTGTAATATTGTATATCTAATGCACATGTTAGGATTTGACGGATATGGCCTTCATTACGGAAACATGCACACCAACATGTGGGCCAGACTAGTGGTATACAGCCACAGTTTCAAAAACAGTATCCTAAACAGGGGAAACATACAATGCTTGTCCATCATATAGTCTGGCATATGTCAGCCAACAGTATGCAACAGAATATGCTATTATGAATCATGCCCAGAGAACGTCAGGTATATGTAGCAATAGTGGTGGTGGTGGGGGGTGGGGTGTGTGCAAGGAAAATGTATGCAGTATGCTGTGCAGTAAGAGACCACTGCTTCCTGTATGGATGGTATGCTTATAGCAGTAAGGGTGCCAAAGCCCAGGTGTGATGCAGAGTGTGGCACAGGGCATGCTGAGGGACAGACAGATACAGGTCACTAATCACTGGCCTGACAGCATTAGTACATCATAGAGGTAGAAGGGGCAAGACAGAAAGCCAACCTGCATGTAGAGTGCATATATGTCAGACGATTAATACCTGTAGGGGGGATTTCCACTGCTAACAGCAATGTACTGATATGCAGTTCTGCAGTTATAAAACATATATGCAGCTATAATATCAGCATTTTATACATACCTCTACATCTGGAGAGACATTCTATACACTTCCAAAATGTAAGTTTATTGTTCTTTTACAACCTAGACCCAAAAAACATAAATGGAATAGAGAATGTTCTTTAATCAACTGTCCAGCATTTGGATGGGCAGGAGCGATATAATGCACTTGTCAAGAGTTCTTACTGTAGAACTCTGGAGCACTTTCCCTAGCTTCCTTCTCCCATTGATGAAGCAAGTCAAGGAGTCAAGGTGACTCCTCTTCAGGGTCATTGTAGTGAGACTTCACTGCTCACCATAATAAGTGATACCCAAGACCACATTCTCTGCACTGGCAATGCAGTGACAGGACTCCTGCTTGTACTGGAGACCTGTAGGTTCATAGGCAAGTACTAAGCTTGCTGCCATTTTGGGCCATTTTATGCCTAGCCAGTTTTCCTTTTTCAGCTCAAATTAACCTATCTCATTTTGTTAGAGATTGGCTTCACCCATACAATGGTTGATAATTATATGTTACCCCTAATGGAAATAAATGGGAATAGACCATAGATAATTTGAGATAAACCATACACGGGATAAAGCTTTTAGGAGATGTCGCTGTCCATTAGTAGCACAGCGGGCAGTCCTAGGGTAGATTTTCTGTTTCCCATTCATAGATCCAAGTTGTGCTTCAATATGGACATGGATGAACATTGTTTTATGTGGATTGGGAGTTTGTTCCAGAGCAGTGGTATCCTCTTCAAAACATACGTGTCCCTCCTAACCATTCTGTTGATGTTCTAGAAGATGTTTAGATCCCAGACTGAGTATTTCTGATGCCATTTGACTTTATGATGTGCAGTAAATCCATCAGTATTGGATTAGACAATGCCTTGTGGCAGGCACCCAGCAGGCACTCCCTGTAGTTTGTGTGCAGGAAGTACAGAAAGATTTTTGACTCCTATATATGTCACAAGAAAGCCCTGCCCCAATGTGCACACTCAGAGGCTATAGCTAGTTCACAGTCTTGAGGAACATTGTAGCACATTTGCCTCAATGCACATTGCTGGAATCATATGACATGATTTGATGGGCACCAAGGCAGCATGACAGTGTCCGATGCCACCATATAGTGAAGTATAAATGCCTGGCCCTTCTAGGCTCCATGGTACTGTCTAACACACCCGTGTACTTGCAGGAATCAGTGACCCTCCCAGTCATGCACAATGAGCCTCTTAGTGAATCCTTGGTCGAGTAGGTATTCCACACAGTGTACAATTCAGAGACATTTACCTTTGATTAAGTCATTAGCATTACTGCCCCTTTATGAGCCTTGTTGCTGTAGTTATTGTAGGATGGATAGGTCAACATTTGACTGTAAAGTAAGGTGGGTATGGTGGGGGGGGGTTGTTACTCATTGTTCAGTCTACTGCCATGGTGCTTTACTGATGACAGATTATCTTTGATGAAGGCTGGTTAGTGACATTCAGGGAATATGTGTAACTAAGATGACTGTTGTTTTTCGCTGCTGTTGTACATGTTGAACTTGTTATAATTGGTCAACATCTGTCTGTTGAGTGGGGGGGGGGGTAGAAAAGAGGGTGTGTTACTCAGCTTTATAGTAAACAGCAGCAGTGCTTTTCTGATGACTGTATGACCCATCTGTGATGGAGGCAGGGTTACAGGCCATATGCAGTTTGGAGAAATAATTTCCAAAATATATGTGTCTGCTGTGGAAAGGGAACATCCAAAGGTAATTATATGGACAGAGAAGTGGTAAATATGTAGCATGCTGTGATGAACCATGGGGTCTTATTGACATTTAAGTGCATCATGCTACTTGGGGATCACTTTGTTTTATACTGTTCATCTTGGAAAAGTAGGTAACATCAAAATGCAGGCACATACATAGGGAACAGATGTTGCAGAGGGACAGATAAGATATAGCTGCACACAGCTGTAATCACTTGCATGTGTGCTAGAGGGCCACACTTGTGACTGTGTATTAGGATGATACACTGTCCATATGTGTGGATGCAGTGGCATGCACACACACTGCCACAGCAGGTTTCACAGATATCTACTGCCCAATGTGTGATTGCAGTGGCACATCTGCAACTGGCTACAGGCAGCTACCCTATGGCAGTGATCATTTGAGATGGCCTATACATCTGGGTAGGTCAGATATTATAGCCTCGGTTTACTATGGATTGATGCAGGGTGAGTAAGATGACCATTGGGAGTGCATGTTCTGTATATGTGATTGCTTTGGTGTGGGACAATACTGTGGCTGCAGCAAACACCACTGGCTAAAAAATTACCATATGCATATCTTAACATTGACAGAGTGAAGTGACACATTAGAGAGAAAGAGAAAAGAAAAATGTAGAAGTTCTCCTAGGCAGAAACTGACATCCTCTTTTAGGCTCTTCTTGACCATGGTGAGCAGATCCTCCTAATGGAAAAGATCAGATGGGCCTTCAGTGACCATGTATAGCAGGATCAGGTTGCAGATGTCAATGACTATAACAGATCACTACATTAGGTGCACAGTGAGGTCACCAACTTGATCCATCATTCCTGCACTAAGGCAGCCAACCTTGCATGAGAGATGATTGTCATGGGTGAGGTCTGTATACAAAGTTATTACTTCTGGAAAATTAGGAGTTCTTAACACCTCTGGGGTTTTTTGTCCACTCTCTTATTCCTATTGGAGGACTTAACATTGGAGGTTTTAATTTTAACAGTGTACCCCCTTTACACCAGGTGGATATACCCTTACATATGAATCATGTAGTGCAAAAATGTCTTAGAAAAAAACCTGTAGGCACTTGAGGGCTTCAATTGCAATGGTAATATGCACAAGGTATGTGAATTTATATTCTTTGCAAGCTGTTCTATTTTATAGTTGTTGTAGTACTGGATGTTGAGGTTGTGACACGGTAGTAATGATTTACCAGGATGTTCCTTCTGCTTTCTCAGGTTATTTGGTATACATGTCTCCTATCATAGATGTTGGCATGCCTGATGTTAGGGGAACATCTGAGTCTGATAATGGCAGACAAAGTACAGTGCAGTTTATAACCACATTGCCACTGTAAGGCACTGGTACGCTGGCAGGAACATTACTCATCCCTTCTACAGACACTGCTCTATTGCCTTTGTTTCCCATCCCTTATTCAAAGTTGAGCAGTCTAGGGCAGGAGTTTGGTGACATCCTCGTTATCCACTCCCAGCCAACAATGGGTGCTGCCAGCTGCAATGAACATTGGGACAGCAGTAGGAGATGATGTATTGGTGGCTGTCATTGATTTTTATTTTCCTGCCCGATACCTAAGCTGAATGCCTTCTTGGCCATTTCACAACAAATATACAGGGAACTCACACAGGTGCAGGCTGATGCCACAATGGCCATTGCAGAGCTGATCACTGTGGGGTATATGGGCTGTTTGATTACATCAGAGAAGGCTTTGCTATTTAGGTAACACATTTGAGAGACACTAGATGAGACTATATCCTCCAGAGGTCTGTGAACTGCTGCAAGCTGGGGTAGATGCTGTTCATGTGGCCGTCCCTTTTCCACCTCTAGTGAGGACAGCCACCATTGGGTGAGTAGGGAATGGTCTATGTCCTATAGCATCACATACTCAGCATATCAGTTTTGATGGTGTTGTAGATAGCTATGGATGCACATGAATATGGGGTGTAGGTGGTACACATACATATGGTGCAGCTTGCTGTAGTCACTTGTGAAGCACTCCATCATCATATCAACTACAGATCATACCAGTAACATTTCTTGGAATGAAGGCCAAAATGGATGAGAATATGAATGGTCAATATGCACGTACAGGGAGCACCCTGGATCTGTCACAGAAAAATATGCAGAGTGTTGCAATATCTGAAGGTGTTGTGTCCACCAAAACACCATCTGGTCATGCACCTCTGTCATTTGAACACTTATTCCACACTAGCAACACCACTCCTCTCTGTAGAGTCTTCCAAGCTGACCACACTCACCAGGCCGTGAGACACATGCACATCTACATCATTAGCTCTTCCAAATCTGTGAGCCTGTTGCCCACCCTTGCCACTATTGCCCGTCCCATCTGCAAATATGATAATAAGTGTCAACTGCACTCATTTGGAGACCAACAATGCACACCTTTGTGATTAGAGGCTGAGGAGATGGCCTCAGATGTATGCATGTTTGCTCGTACTACTGCTACATCTAACATGTTAGCTTCGTCTATGTCTCTGTTCAATATGATTTTATGGCATGCTATTTCACCAGCAGTCTCAGCTTATATCACAACTTGTATATATTTCTCAATAAGTGCACCATGTTGTTTACCCTTGTTTGCATTTGCCATTACCTCATTGTCATAATGCTGCTCATTTCTATCTCATTATATTGCCATTTGCATACCATCTGGATACCATGGTGGCTGCAATATTTTTCAGCCTCTTGTTCAGCTGAAATAACTATAGCTCTGAACTGCTCCCACCATCTGTTTTGCTAGTCATTCTGCAACTTTGATTTATGAATAGTACTGTTTGCCATTGACTTTTTATCTCGTCCTTAGTATAGCAATCTGCCAAATTAATGCCAAATTAATTTCTACATTATATATATAGAATGGCAAAACAGTTATTCCTTCTGAAGTTATGCGTATTTGCACTATTTTATGTGCTGTTCTTGACAAATTCTTTGTTTTAATACAAAATTTTGTCTGATTGTTAAAAAAATGATGTGAAAATCATTTACATGAGAATGTGAATTCAACCATATATGATATTTATTTGCATTCAAAACCAATGAGAATTCTTATTTAATTAGTCAAACTTGGGGTACAGTTTGCTCAACTTTGCTACTAAAAAATGCCTGTCAAGTGTCAGTATTTGGAATGAATGTGGTTATTAGTAGCAGGCTGTCACAATGACTCGCAGGAAGAACAAAATATGAGATTTTAATTTCTAACAGTTACGTTTTTTTGAATGGCTAAGGGAAAAACTATACTGTAAACTGAATAATAAAAAGGTCTCCAAAGAATACGAGGAAGATTTGGTATAAACATATGCCTTATGTGAAGGAGCAAGAAACTCCAGATGTTGGTGGTTGTTCAGACCAAATTCAGCACAATGGCCTTGGTAACAGTGCATGTTAATCTATATCAATAAAATAGTCCCTCTAAAATAATGAAAATCCTTTCCATCCCTAACCATCATGGAAAAAAAATATCTGTGTATTAGTGAATTTGGCAAGTACGGTGCTTCCATGTTTGGGAGAAAGAGGGTGTGTTAATCCAGCTGCTATCCTTACCTAAGCAAAGAAATACTAGATCAGAAAAAAAGAGTAAAGTGTGTGTCTACCACACCTAACTCCATCTAAAACAAGAATTAGGATACTCATGTTTCTGTGTTCACTAGCTGGATGGGTTATTAGTTTTGCTGCACTCATGACCAAAACAAAGGAAGTATAGACAGGCAGAAATAAAATATATCCCCATTTCCACTAATCTCAAGGAAAATAAGAGCCTGAATACTAATGCATTAACAAACTTTCACGTATATGGTACTTCCATGTAAGAAAGCGCAGCAGGGATAGTATTATGTATACTTCCTTCTTATTTCAAATACTATACAATATCCTATTAAATAGTCTAGGCTTGTGAAGTGCTTTGATGTTCTACACTTTGTACATTTTCTCCTTGGGTATCTAGAGTACGATCATGACATAATACAGTTAGCATTGTTGATTAAGATGTCATTGATGATGTTGAGTTTGATTGGACTCTCGCAGGTCTTTTTGAGGATCAGTCTTTCCCCAACTGGTCTCCATAATATTAGATACCACCTATAGTGGTATCAGGTTGGCAGGTCACTTTTAAAAGTATGAGGGAAGGTAGTAGCATAAAATATATGTCTCAGATAAAAGACTGCAAAGGAGTTATCTTTTTTTCTCATAGGATCAGCCAAGTGATCATCCTTCCTGATCTTGATTGACATCTGTGTGCCTCCATCATGGCAAGTGCTTTTAGGTCCATTTATTTCCTAGTGGAAGTAAGAATCAGATGTTAAGAAGCAGGCCAGTCTAAGGATCCTGGACTGTCCTGTTCCCCCTCCTTGCATTAGACTTATAAGCACTGTTATAGTTGCTTCAGGAAGTACATGGCCACTTCCTTGCATAAGCAACCTTCTGTCCAAACATCATACTAACTATAGTGTGGGTACAGTAGGGTTTCATTCCTGCAGGTCTCACTAATGCAACAAGCAAAGCTACTTCTATCACCCCAGGAGGGGCAAACTAGAGTAAGCCACTCACTCCAGTCCTCCCTTACATTAACCCTTTAAAGCCTGTTCAGCTAGTTGAATACAGGCAATCTGGACTACAGTCAGGGATTTATCCGGCCCTATCATTAACTAGACTTTTAGAGGAGACATTTTATGACATTTTTTACTTGTTCCTCAGTCTGGAGAATTGGAAAGTATTCAGGAATTGCATTTTGAGTATGCATGTCAACTGATTCTTTCACTCTTCATAGTTGGGAGTTGGACCCAATTGGCTCCAGTACCATGTCTCAAATCAAACATTCCCCATGTGATCTTTGTTTTTTTTTTTTTTTTGGAATCATTGTTATATTAATAATGTTTTTAAAGTAAAATGCTATCATTCCAAATTAATATCAGCTTTTCTTCTTCAGGTCTAAAGATTTATAATACGATCTTTCACTATAATATAAATATAATGAAGAAACATAGCAAAAAAACTTAGATATGTCTTACTAATTGAAATGTAGACATTTTCTGTCTTACTTGTAGTTAAGCATTCATGTTTTATTATAACCACATCACTTATACAACAATACCCATATGCATAGCACATACAGTTACAAAAGGTGCATTTATAGTATTTTCAGCCAAGCCATAGCAGTCCATGACTTGCTATAACAATAATAAACTGGTAGCAGACTTAACTTCTGCAGTGAGACCAAAAATGTTATAAATCAACAAGATTCTCTGAACTCAATGCAGATGATAGTGCCTGTGATAATAATGACCACACAACAGAGATATAATCATAAGCTTCCTAGTATTTTATCCATTTTGTTCTTAGCCCAGTGTTTTCTAGTGCAGTCTTATGAACAGTAAGTGAACTCGACCAGATTAGTTTAGACATACACATACCCTCCCACACACAAGTTTTTTTTGTTTTTTGTTTTTTAATGGAGGGGCTAATGCTACCTTTCCAGTGACAGTACCCCTTTTCCTATCTTCAATATTTATTTATCTATTACTTTTTACATTTGTTGACTGGGGAAGTCCAGCTGGGTACAAAGGCCACTTTTCAGTGGTGGTCTTGTGAGAAAACCTCTAGTACATGCAGGACAAACAAAATATTTTAAGATATACTATATCAACAATGTCAGGCAAAAAACAATTAAAATATATTTTAAGTGTTAACATTCTACCACCAGCCTGACCAGTCTAACACAAAAAGAATCAAACTACTGCTCACTCTTGAAATAAGCCAAGTATTGCATACTTTTGGTAGCTATAGTTAAAAAATACAGAAGTAAACAAATAATAATAATAATAATAATAATATACCATGATTTAGTGATTATCCTTAAATATCAATAAATCCCTAAACAACCAAGATCAAGTTTTAAAACTGACTATTACAATTATTTGCTTGAAATAAACTAAAATATGGAATGCACCTGATATGATTAAATGGAGTCTCTGCATTTCATTGAACATCCATTTGGTCGATGAGTTCTTGGGGCAGTGCTTTAAACTGAATGTACAGGTAGCCGAACAGTCAAAATATCATGAGTGTATTTCATTGAGAGATGTGAGTGTGGTTTGGAGGGAGTGAGAGTGTTTGTGCATGTGTTTGAGAGTTAGAGTTATGGTCGGGGATAGGTGGCATCTTTTAGCCACTGAAGCATGGCTCAGTTACACCCAACTCATTTGTAATCCCAATGAAACCAAACTCCTTCTGTTTTCCCCTTCAAGAAATCCCCATTATATCTCTCATTCAATATCACATCCAGAAACCAAAACACAATCACACCAGTAACCCACCATGCTTCTAGGTATAGAAATGGATGACAACTTGAAATTTGACATACATATCTCTCAAACTATCAAGAAAGTACACGTGAAACTAGAAGCTCTCTACAGAAGCAGACAATTCCTGACCTTAAATACAAAAGTTACCATCGCTCATACACACACCTACTGTCATCACTCCTATTTGCTTTTCCTATTCTAACCAACCTTACAAAAACTGACCTAGCTAAACTCAAATCCCGTTATAATAAAATTGCCAGGTTCGCCACTGACTCCTCATATAGGACTCATCATTGCATATCTCTGAAACTTCTGAACTGGGTAAAATTACCTCAACTACTACTCTTTAACCAATTATCATTTGCTCAAAAAATCCTATATTACCCAGAAACAAATCCCTGTTCTACAAAATCTTATACAGCCACACTCTAACAACCATTCCCTATGTTCCAGCAATAGACTACTACTCAATTCCTCCAAGACAAACATCTTAGTTGGAAACTCACTCTCCTCAAACTTCATTCCCAAAATATGGAATAAATTACCAGCCCATATCACCTCTAACTCCTCTACAGTAGAATTCAAAAAAAATTCTCAAGAGTCACTTAAACAAATCTTGGCTCTGCTCTTCACATGCCCTGGCTAGCATGTCCTACTCCTCCCCGTGACTATACTTGCAGAATATATGCCCATTTTTACCCTGTTTATTATGGCCTTCAAAACTTCCACATGATACAGTAAGTAATATTACAAACTGTAAAGGGCCCCCGCATTTTTTGCAATCATACAACTATATCAGTCTTGTAAATTTTCTTCTGTAGTTTCTCAATCAGTTATGTTAAGACAAAGCTTTCACATCTCAGTTGTATATGCATGCTGTTTTAATGTTCTTCATTTTTCAACCATGTATGTTAGGTTATATTCTTTGTATTTGTTATTCAACTGTTCCTCTTATTTTAGATCTATTTTAAATTTCAGATGCTATATTTTGTGTTTTATTTTATATTTTATATTCTAAATTTTATATTTTAAATTTCATTTTACTCTGGAGCTTTTCTCCACGGGCCTTCACTGAAAAAGGACTTATGTCCAGTCGGACTTTCCTGGTAAACAAATGTAAAATAATAAATAAATAAATAAATAAATAAATAAATAAATAAATAAATAAATAAAATAGTGTGCATATTTTAGCGTTATGGTCAGGGTTAGGTTAGGGGATAGATGTAGCATTTGTAGTGTGTGTTTGTGCATGTTTGTGTGTTCAACTGTGTCTATTGTATTGGTAGTGTTATAGGAAGTTTTATTTTTAAGATAAGGTGTAGGGTTTGAGTTGGGGGAAGGGTTAACATTAGTGTTAGGGTTAGTAGATCGGCAGACCTTAGAGAAAAAATAACAAGAGGTCTAGTGTGATTGTCTGCTTGAGATCAGTTTCATTCTCAAAGGCATAATAAAATTCTATAAATATTTGTATGATGTGCACAAAGTTATTCAGTTGTTACTAATCTGCATCTTTTACTGGATAAATAGCTATATTTTGCACTGCATGTCATTTTCTCTTCTGAAAAATAAATACAATTGCTTTAACTCAGCATTGTTTCCCCACAATTCTGTAGCGGTATTAAACATCAGATGAACTATCTTGAGACATCACCAAGAAATGAAGCTTGTAGGCTGACATAACATTTAGTCTCCTGTCTTGAAAGACCATCTGCATTTGAAAGATCTAAAAGCTGTTCCAACAATAAAATTGGCTTTCTTTAAACTCAAGATTAAAGACATACAGAAAAATAGTTTTAAACATCATATAACTTGGTTGTATCACAGTAAGAGCTTTCATCCTTCTGGGCATCTGAAGAAATCTGGTAGGAGGAAAGTACTTACTGTGACCCAGTAAAGTTATATGTTTTTAAGACATCTGCATTTGCATTAGTAGCAACACTTCATTTCTGAATAGTGACAGAGAAGGGCTGTAATTCCATACTCCATCTAAAAAGCATATTGTTTTATCCACTGATTCTGTGTAACCACTTTAAAGGATTATGATCTGTAATTGCCATTAATTATCTGTTATAGAGGTCAAGTTGGAGCTTCTGGAGAACCAAACTATTCCAAAACTTTCTTCCACAGTTGCATAGCATTCCTCCCCTTGCTGTGGTCTACAATTAAGAAATATGACTGGGTATACTTCTCTCTTTACAGCATGGCAAAATATAACCTCCAATCAATGGTTTAAATAATTTACCTGCAGAATAAATTCTTATAATCACTGCTAGCTAGTGCAGGGTGTCCATTCAAATCCTTCTGAAAGTTCTCGAATGCTTGTCCATAAGCTGGTGTTCAGATACCATTATTTGTCCTGTTCTTTTAAATAAGGCATGTAAAAAGAGCAGTTATGGTACTATGCATTTCCTCCAATGTAGTTTGCTTGACTTCCTCTGGCACATTTCAAGGAGCATGTTTGATTGGATATTGGGTTTCTATAGCCACATTGTGTTCCACCAGTTGCTTAAACCCTAGTGCAACAGTGAACATTAGCCCAACCACTTATAGTGCTGTTCACATTTCTTGAACCTGGTTATGGGATAGTTAATGTGACTAGACTAGCTGTTTGCTGATACATTTGGCAGCATCTTTAATGGAATAATTTATTTTTATTGTTATAGAGCTTTATAAGTTTTTTTCTGTCTTTAGTCATAACGTTTGTTTATGCTAGTGGGCCACTAGTATAGTATGTTTTTAAAATATCCCATACAGTTTAATGTTTTATCTATACAGTTATATAACTGGAAGGAGCACTGTCTTGTAGAAGTAGCAGACAAGGCTGCACGGTGACTTAGATACCTTCAGTACATTTTGAGAATTCATCATAGATCATGAGTAGATTTGCAATTTAAAATCACCAAATTCTCAATTATTTACTGCTGGGCTGTTTGGGACTCTAAAGTAGAAGAAGTTTTCTATTTTGTCCTAACTTGTCATCAGATTTAATCAGGGATGGAGAAATTATAGGAGTGCCACACGTGTGTGCAATGTTAATAAGGACAAGATTGAGGATGTCCTGCCTCCATTGAGTTGCTTTACAAATTGTTCATGGGACTAGTTGTTTATTAAGTTCAGATGAATAATTAAAAGCACACAACATAAAGTATTTTGCAGTATGAGTAAATCAGGAAAGACAGTTTAGAAACTCACACAGTCTCTTGGGGGCATGGGAGGTATGATATGCCAAGCTATAAACTATTAGTTTTGTTTTGTGTGAGCTGGAGTTTAATGAGCTTAGTTTGTTGGTCCTGTGGAATAAGCCTGGTGCTGATATGATAATAAATATAGAAATACCCCCTTAGTTTCCATCAGGCCTAAATGCACGATAAGTGGTAAACTAAGATAATGAGAGAATGCCATCTTTATAAAGTAAACAAGTTTCATTTACAACATATACTCAGACATGTGCAAGTTTCAGGAGAGCCTCAAGATCAGGCTATGTGTTTTTGAGACTTCTGGCATTGAGAAGATCTACCTTGATAGAGTACATATTTGAATTTGCTATACTTTTTATCTGTCATGCTGCATGTCCTGAATACAGACTCTGCCTAAAAGGGATATGGAGGCTGCAAGATCTTTGGCCATTGAGTGGAAGCCATAGAACAAGATGTGTTAGCCATATATTACAATGCCTGTCTACCATCTCATCCCAGACACACACAAACTGGACCCCCTATGGAATGACACCAACTTCTAAGCCAATTACAGAATTCAGTTATGTTATTTTTGTATTTAGGCATAATTCCGGGTGAAGACAGAATAACACTCAGGACCAGTCAAATGTTTCATGCATTTGACACCTCCATAACAAGATCCAGCAAGTCTCACCTTGTCCATCAGGGTTGACCATAGCAAGTCATTCACACCAACAGAGGCTATTCATATTTTAATGGTATGAGGGACTAAATGCCATGATAATGTCACAGAGCCCATTGTCAGAGAGACAACTAACTGTAACATTGTCCTTGTCCAACCTCATAAGTATGGAACCAGTGTGCCTAACAGTGAAGTCACCATTTACTAGAACATTTTGTCTTGGGTTCTCAGGTATATGATGTGAATATAAATACAGATGCACTAAGCACTGTAAGAATTTCTTTTGCATTTGATGGAACAAAAGCATATCGGGTCAGCTGCAAAGAGCTTGCAACCACAGATCACTACAGCAGCTCAAGCTATGCTGAAATGTGTGGAACTTTGTTAAGTTGATGCATTGGTGTAACTGCTTTCATTATTGACAGAGCCTGGCATATAATAAAATGCTATAACAGAGCACTTGCATTATACTGCACTCATATACTTTCTTTTTTGCTTGACGCATGAAAGTACAAATATAGCATGACATGATTTAAAACCAAAAACAAGGTGTAGGCACTCGAAACCAACCAGTAATGTAAAAAAGTGCCCAGGTCCGCTTGTAAGTATTCACACAGTTTTATTGCACCAAAAAAAACCAGTCACTTGAAAATATGTTACAATAGCAGCAGGATCTCAACCAGATAGCAGCAATATTTCGAACAAAATAGCAGCGAAACCTCAAATTAAATGAACGCTCTTAAATACACTTAACAAACTGCGTTTTCGTCACCAAGGACTTCATCAGTCTGATGAAGTCCTTGGTGACGAAAACGCAGTTTGTTAAGTGTATTTAAGAGCGTTCATTCAATTTGAGGTTTCGCTGCTATTTTGTTTGAAATATTGCTGCTATCTGGTTGAGATCCTGCTGCTATTGTAACATATTTTCAAGTGACTGGTTTTTTTTGGTGCAATAAAACTGTGTGGATACTTACAAGCGGACCTGGGCACTTTTTTACATTAATGACATGATTTAACATACTTTTCAGAGCAGTTGCCAGAATGAAAACATTAGCCTGTCACACTGTTAGAAAAAATGGGAAGTGCAAGAAGAACATATTGTTTTGTCACTCGTACCATTGCCAGTAAGAAGGAATGGATTCACTACATCTCCTTGGCACAAATGATCTTGCATTAAAATAGTTCATTGATAATATTGTGCAACCAAAACCTCAGGTACACACAATCTCAAAGCATCCGTACTGAAATTTGTTATATTATAATTAAAATATGGGCAGAACATGAAATGAAACCCTATCAGTGAAGAAATGTTGTCCACCAGGCTTCTAATGTATGAAGAGAGCCCAATAAAAAGAAGTCTACTGTTCAGTGGCAACATATTAAACTGCCATTAAGCATGGATGAAAAAAATGGCTGCCATATTGATTAACTTCACTAAATATGGATAAAATTCACAAGTTGGAGAAAAAAATCAAGTAGTTGCAGCAACATCAGTTACAAGGACATTCCGTTCCCTTTCCCTTGATAAACATAGCTTTTAAAATCATGTGGTTAGTGAGAGAAATAAATAAATAGATCTAATGCAAGTAACTGCAACACCAACAGTTACAAGGATATATTTGCGTGTGTGTGTGTGTGTGTGTGTGTGTGTGTGTGTGTGTGTGTGTGTGTGTGTGTGTGTGTGTGTGTGTGTGTGTGTGTGTGTGTGTGTGTGTGTGTGTGTGTGTGTGTGTGTGTGTGTGCGTGTGTGTGTATGCCAGTAAGAAATTGCAAGTGTTTCTGACAGCAATGACCTGAAATTCATTAATGCTGCAATAACGTCTTGAAGAAATTTATTCATCAGATCATAATCAGACACTTAAGCTCTTAAGCTCTACATGATCAAATTTTGAGTGTGTGTGTGTGTGTGTGTGTGTGTGTGTGTGTGTGTGTGTGTGTGTGTGCGCATGTGTGCTTGTGCGTGTGCATGTGCGTGTGTGTGTGTGTATGTGTGTGAGTTTGTGTAGACATTATTAAATACTTAGATAACTAATATTTTGGATGTAAATTACTTCCTCTAGCAACAGTTAATTTCCTACACCAACTCTGAACCATTAGATAGAGGAACTATTTTACATCTAAAATATAAAAATATGTACACATTACTAATAAATATCTACAAAGCAGTTTAACAGATATCCCATTTCAAAGTGCAATAATGCCTTCCAGGGTGGATGCTACAGGGAAATAACGGATCGTCCAGGGGAGGGAAAGCCCTTCATTTGTGGTACCAGGCCTTACCAACACTCCTGCACGGTCCATTATTCTATTGTAATACTGAACTTGGAGACCATTATTGCTTGCATCACATGCTTGAGAATACCTTTTGACAAGGGGCTGGACATCCTTAGCATTGGAGACTTCACCCCTTGAAAAATGTGAACTGTATTATTCTGAGTCCCAGGCTGCTGAATTTCTGAGAAAGCGTTCACTGATAGGCAATTTAAATCTTATGTCACTATTTTTCTTGGACAATGCAAGTTTGGCTCAACAATTAAACACTATGAGCATTATGATCTCACTATAATGCACAGCAAGTAGCAGCACACAGGTAACTGTCATTTTAAGCTCTTATGCTTGAAGAATTGATAACCAAAGTGTCCTTCATAAGTATTGATGCTACTAAGGTCTAATGCAAGTCAGCTACAATCTTGTTATGATCAAATTTCCCTGGAGTTATAACAGGATTTTTGTATGTCTATTGTGGGCAAATCTTGTCAGCTCAATCTCATTAGTTGATGAGTACCAGATTAATGGAGATGAAAAGAAATAAGAGGTGTTGAAGGACTTAATAAAATATAGACAGAAAACTTGACAAACTGATTGGCTAATACATGGCCTAATTATGGGCCTTAAACCAATGCATTGTAAAGTGAGTATGCATTTCAGGTAACAGTAGAATTAGCAGGAAAAAACGTATTGTACTACAAGGAGTAGGAAAGTATTAGTGTGGCAATAAAGTTCCACTGTGTTGATTTGATCCAGGCACAAAGAGATATTACAGTTTTCATGTCATCCATGTTAGTCTTTTTTATTTCTTTGAGACTAATAACACCTCAGCTTCACTCTAAATACCCATTTAATTACTATTTTTCTCACCAGCACTCTAATTACCTTCTACCATTACTAACATCTTAATCTTCATCTAGCTGTCTCTTCTCATAATTTTTATTCTGACATTAAAAAGTGTAAAATACTATGGTTGACTCTCCTCTTTGCAGTGATCCCATCTTATCCATACTTATGAGTCACAGCTGACTCCTTTATTGTCTGTGTGAACAGCCATCATCATCTATGGATTTTACTAGGCAAGTGGGGATCGAATAGATTGCCAGGCACACACACACACACACACACACACACACACACACACACACACACACACACACACACACACACACACACACACGCACACTGATGGACAATTTAGAAGTCACCAATTCATCTATCAGTGGAATGTAAGTGAAAACCTGAACACCAGGAAAAAAAAACATTTGAACACAAGGGAAGACCCGCACAAGTCATACAGAAGGCACTCCTGGCAAGAACTGAACAAAAGACCCTCTTGCTGTGAAGTGACAATGCTACTTACTACGCTACTGTACCACTGTTCACTGCTGTAAATTTTATAATAGTTCTTTTTCATTTACTTGGTCAAAGTATTGCAAAGTAAGATATGCTGTTTTTGCATTACTTATCTTGCTCTTTTAAAGTACTGGCACTATATTACTTCATGTTTAACTGCTGTACTTCTTGTCAGAGCTTTTGTTCTATTTCCTTTACTAAACATGGGACTAGTCCAGTAGACAACCTGAATGGCAAAAGATAGATAGACGGACAGACAATAAATACAGCAGATGGAGGCTGAATGATTCAGAACAAAGCATTCTATAACTATGTCAAAAATCTAAATGGCAATACTCAGATCTGCTCTGAGCTAAAACAGAATGGCATTAAATATACTGATCCGAAGGATATTGCCAGTATCCTGGCAGATCGATTCAGTGCCAACTTCACCCCCCTCTCACCCTCTAAATGGCCCATCTCAATACCGGAAGATTGCCAAATTCCAGTAATAACGGCCACACAGGTACAAAACGCACTCTCTAAAGCCAAGAATACAGCATCCATGGGACCAGATGACATCCCGGGCTGTGTACTACATAAACTACAATATGAACTGGCACCTCACCTAAGTGTCATGTTTAATCATAGCCTCACCTCAGGTTTTGTGCCCACTGAGTGGCGCAGAGCTACAGTTATCCCAATCCACAAGGGGGGATCCACCTTGGATCCCAGAAACTACCGTCCCATCAGTCTGACAAGCCTTATCTGCAAAGCCATGGAGCGTATTATCATGGAACATATAAACAAAGACATTGGCAACCTTCAAACACTGGACCCCACCCAGTTTGGGTTTGTGAAGGGCCGATCTTGTCTCATGAACCTGATTGACTTCTTTGAATCAGTCTCCAGAGCCATGGACAAGGGTAAGGTGGTCCACACAGCCTATCTAGACCTTGCCAAGGCCTTTGACACCATCCCCTACTCTGGAATGATAGATAAACTTACTAAGTTGGGCATTAATCCCTATGTCACCCAATGGGTTGCTAAATGGCTTACTGATAGAACCCACACTGTAAAAGTAGCCGACTCCAAATCCAGCTCCAGACAAGTGACAAGTGGAGTACCTCAGGGTACAGTCCTGGGGCTGCTCTTGTTTGGCATCTACTTCTCTGAAGTACAGGTCAACACTAAGGGACTCTGGCTAACAAAGTTTGCAGATGACTGCAAACTGGGAGCCATTATTGAATCCCCAAATGATGTGGATACTCTACAAAAGGGCCTTACAGAAACAGATGCTTGGTGCCAGAGCCATGGGCTCAAGCTCAATGCCAAGAAATGTATTGTTATCCCCTTTGGGAAAAAACATGTATCCATGAATTACCATATAGGTGGCAGTACACTAAACACAGAAAGTGTGATAAGAGACTTAGGGACACAGGTGGACAGTGGTCTCACCTTTGATAACCACATTGCCACAACAGTCAGGAAATCCTTCTATGTGGCACACCTCATCATGAAGGGCTTTTCATCCAGAAAAAAGGAGGTCATTGTCCCACTGTACTCATCCCTAATTAGACCCATTATAGAATACAATGCCGCATTTGGTATGTACCTCTCAAGACATCTGCAACAACTGGAAAGGCCTCAGAAATACCTCACTAAAAGAATCACAGGCCTAAAGCAGATGCCCTATGCTGACCACCTTAAAAAACTCCAGCTATACTCTGTCGCATATCGTCTACTCAGAGGCAATTTCTGCTTAACATACAAGGCCATGTCAAACCCAGAGCTGTTGGACATGCTACACTTAAAGAAATCCCAATCCCTCAGAGCTACACGCTCCAGGGATCTAAACCTTGTCATCACAATAAACAAAACATGCTGGAGGAATAGGTTCCTGACCCAGAGACTCCCCAGACTCTGGAATAGATTGCCCATACATGTCAAGCAGAGTGCCTCTTTGGACCTCTTCAAGAGGAACCTTGACGATTGGATGGGAGAAAGGAAATTCACCCCAGGGATCACGTCAGTCACCCTGCTAGACAGGGGTCCAGGAAAGTAAATAATGTGGGAAGAAATAGCCAGGGAATTGTTATGGCTAGGCTTATATAGGCCCTAGGGCTGATAGCCTAGTACCAACCTATGAACCTATGAAATTAGATGCATCTGGAAACTTATATTTTACTGGAGTTCCATAGGGACTTGAACATGATTTGTGTTGATAGCTTCTTATGGAAGGAATAGACAAAATAATGTCCTGGTCTGACAGAATTCTGTCAAATACTGAGAGGGATCATTATGCAAGATGGACAATAGCGGCAGCAAGAAACCTGCAAGAGGGAGCCCATGACAGTACTCTACAGGTTACTGGCCTTGGAAGCTACAGTAGACTTGCTGTTATCCGGTCTTGCTGGGACTGGACATTAGGCTGGATAAATGAATGGCTGGTTAATCAGGAAAAGAATACAAAATAGCATTTATAGATTATAAATCAGATAGAATAACAGGATTTGTGTTAGAATGCATTTTTCTAATGAATATGAAGTCTAAAACTCAAATGTCTGTCATTATTTAGCCCAGAGGAGGCAGAAGTGTTGTTCCTGTATGTTGTCTTTTGCTAGGGCTACATCAGAAATTTGACTGCCGTTTAAAAACTAGGCCAGTTAAAGAGAGGCTGGATAAGAGGGAGTCTACTGTAATATGTTTTACTTGGACTGGGCCTGGAAACAAAAGGGTAGGCACATTCATGAAATTTCCATTAAAGTTTTGCAAAATTATTCATAAAGGCTGCATGAAGAAAGGTGGAAGAAGGTGGAAGAATTGTTATCCAAACACAAAAAAATAGTAGAGAAAGACAAATGTTTGCTGTAATAATCTGATAAATTGGTAGTTTATGGGGAGTGAAATAATTTGCAGATCCACACAATGGAAAAAGTAGGCCATCGATGGGCACCAAGAACCAAAAACTGAATGAGTTATTGAAGGTGTGCATCAAGTCAGAGCATTCTCTTGACTGAATATAAGAGTTAATACATGTGAAGGTCAGTTACCAAGCTGCTGCCACCTTTCATTTAAAGGGATAGAGTAAACTGCTGTCCGGGGAGGAAATGCAAGAGGCAAGGACAAAGTGAGAAAGGAACACATCTAAAACAGCGCAATGCTACTAGTGCTTTTTTTTTTTTGTCTTACTTACATCTATGACTTAGTCTGGAAGAGTCCTTGGGTCATTATTCAGCTAGCTAGCTAACTGAACAAACAAGCAAACAGACACGTAGATATTGATCCATTAGTGAATCTGTTTTCAGCATATTCACATTTGAGAGAGATAGATTCAAGCCTGCTGCTCCCAAATGGAAGATAAGAAGAGCTATCTATGGTCTGCCTATTCTGTGGTTATAGCCATTGTCCTGTTCAAGGGTATTCCAGTATCAGTTATACTGTACTAGCATTTCTTTTATTACAGTGGCTATTGATTCTCAAAATAATTTCAGAAATTACTGAATCCTCCCTGACATATGAAATGGATTCTATTAAATGGAAGTTTCACTTGTAAACTTGAAGTGGATATTTGCATTGATTTCTTATTAGGCCTTCCTTGTAACAGTAAAGCACTTCTAACCAACAATATGCAAATAATGTCTGACAGTGCTGACAAACCAAAGGCCATTTCTCAAACAGTCCAAATATTTACTTATATGTGTCAAAGTAAATTGCCTGGTAGGGCTAGGTGACAGTAAAATTCAGTGCCAAAATTTGATTAAAATCTGTGATTAATATCTTAAGTTCTATGTTGTATTATACATGACTAGAACACAATTAATATATTGTATACATATTTCTAATGCCAGCATATGATATGTAATTGTTTTTATCATAAGGGGGAGCAAACAACTTATCTTTACATTACCTTTCCCAAGTCTATGTCAAGCAAAGTTCATCCAAAGCTTGACTATAATAATGCAAGAAAGTCTTACTATTTTATTTTAATTTTTAGTTATCAATATGTGACATAATATAATGTTTAACAATTTTCAGCAAATATATTACTGAATACAACAAAGAATAAAAGGAAACAGATGGCTTACAACAAGTTGCTATGCCAGAATACACAAACAATCAAAAGTCAAGAAATATGTTGCATAAAATGTAAGGTGGGATATAGTACAAACAGCAGTATGGACTAGGACTCCATTAGTAGAGTATAAAACTCATTAAGTTTTGTTGGTGGCCTGCAGCATGTACAATGCACTTTATTTCATCACTAGCATAAATGTCTAACATTCATAAACATATACATCTCTAAATACTCTCTAAGGTTCATTTAGCAAGTCATTTGGCAGTTCTTGTTTCAAGAAACATAATGTACAGCTGTGACCCAGCTCAGTTACAATTCCTGCTGGGTCTGATATAGTTCTGGTCTGCTTTCATTTTTCAAATATTACATTAACACCTCCCAGCATGAATAAAAAGTCAGGAATTCTCATCTCAAAGGGACTAAATTTGACCATACTGAATTCTTCTGTTCAAAAGTTCACATAATGTAACACATACAAGCTAAGAAAAAACAGCTTGCCATCCATTTTTAAATGCTTCACAAAAGAATACATCAGAATACATCTGCATTTCCAACAAATAGTGAGCATAACGGTTTGTTAAAATTGGTTTATACTGTATTGTTAAATGAGTTTCATCCCAACTGGACACGTTTTGAATAATGAAATATAATTAAATAAATAATGTGAAAGGTTGCAATCAATTCTAAATGTTATAATCTTTGCTTTTGAGCATGTGCGCTTTTTTCAGGTATATAGTGTGAAATATTCAGTATATTGCTTATATATACTAGAGCTAACTGACCACATATTTTAGGGCTTATACTGTTGTTTGGAATACTGTGTTTCTTTGTGATGTTCTATTCAGTTTTCAAAAAAAGAAAAAAGAAAAAATACTAATATTTCAGGACAAATTCCATAAGTAAAGATAAATTCTCTCTCTCTCAAGCCTTAGAACAACATAAGCAATTCATCCAAGAAGGAGAATCACACTTCTGCAGTTGTTGTTGTTCTTTCGGCTTTTCCCGGTTAGGGGTCGCCACAGCGAAACTCCAGTCCTCTAATGATTGGCAGTAGATTTTTACAGTGCTGAGGTGCCAGCTTGATGCCAAACCTTCAACGAAGGCACTCCCATTCTACGCTTGTCTTTCAAACGCCACTCGACCACAGGGCGGACATGCAGACTCAACAAAGAAGGCGCTCCAGCCGAGAATCAAACGGGAGAACCTCTTGCTACATTACACTTCTGCAGTGATATGTTAAAATGTTATTTAGAGTTTTTGGCAAGCACGTTCAATATAACTTTAATTTATTTTATTTATTTTGTTTAGCGGGAAGGAAAACTGATGATAATCAGCCATTTGCAAGCGCAGCCTGAGTAAACTGCTATGGAGAAGTCAGGATAATAATCTACTTTATTGCTTACACAATTTTTAAAACTTCATTTTCAAGAGTGCAGCTGCATTTCAGTACTATAGACTTTGGTCATATCTATTGTGATTGTCTGTCAAGTTATACTTTTCCTTCTTGCAAACAAAACATTAACTTTGAAATTAAGAAATAATGCATTGCACCCAATAAACTTTCATCTACTTTAGAAGCAATGAACATTTTTATTTGCAGTTCTTTCTGTCTTCTTTCATGTCATTTTAAAATAATGTATTCTGAGTATAATGCAACTATTTCCAGGAGCTAATGAGAATACAATTTGCTAATGTTAGTCCAAATAAGTAGTGATAACTATTTTCAAAATGTAATCTAAGTTTCACCTAAACAATCTGTCAATCTAGTTTTAGTACACCTAGAATTAGCTGACTTTCCTTTAAATTATACAGCCAAAGTAATTTATTCATTTTAAAGAGTATTGAGCCAAAAATACTAATTAGACTTTTTAATACTTTCTCACTAAGCAAGGGCCCTGCTAACTGTAAACACTTAAAAAATATGACTGATTCAAAGACATACCTCCAGACATACAAATCCACACACATCTTCTCAGCAATCACTTTGTCAGAAAGGTATGCAAATCATCTCTCTTTAAATAGTGCATGTGATTCCCGAATGGTAAGGTCCTATGGAATAGGATACATGCAGAAACACTTCATATGTAGCTCCCACACAAGTGCGCGAAAGGGCTGTATGGTGTTTGTGAAGGCAGAGCAGGAAAAAGAAGGGATGAGGTGCTATGGACTGCCAAACCACAGAAAAGTATGGCATGGCAGCTATTAGCAGCTATGTTTGTCAGATATGCTGATAGCCTATTTCTTGCAAAAAGTGAGCCTTTATAATATGTTTAGTGGCTTAAAGTTCCACATTAATCAAGAAACAGAAAATAAGTGCATGAAAATGCATCTGTCTTAATGAATCATTATTTACACCCTGGTAATCAAGCTTGGCATAAACAAATAATTCGTCATGATACTTTCTGAGCCAAAGTACTGGACTGTTCATAATTTCATAGGTTGGTACTAGGCTATTGGCCCTAGGGCCTATACAAGCCTAGCCATAATAATTCCCTGGCCATTTCTTCCCAGAATGTTTACTTCCCAGGACCCCTGTCTAGCAGGGCTACTGATGTGATCCCCGGGGTGAATTTCCTATCTCCCATCCAATCATCAAGGTTCCTTTTGAAGAGTGCCAAAGAGGCGCTCAGCTTGACATGTATGGACAGTCTATACCAGAGTATGGGGAGTCTCTGGGTCAGGAATCTATCCCTTCAGCATGCTTTGTTCATTGTGATGACCAGGTTTAGATCCCTGGAGCGTGTAGCTCTGAGGGATTGGGATTTCTTTAAGTGTAGCATGTCCAACAGCACTGGGTTCGACATGGCCTTGTATGTTAAGCAGAGATTGTCTCTGAGTAGGCGATATACGTCAGAGTATAGCTGGAGTTTTTTTTAGATGGTCAGCATAGGACATCTGCTTTAAGTCTGTGATTCTTTTAGTGAGGTATTTCTGTGGCCTTTCTAGTTATTGCAGATGTCTTGTGAGGTACATACCAAATGGGGTGTTGTACTCTAAAAGGGGTCTAATGAGGGATGAGTACAGTGGAACAATGACCTCCTTTTTTCTGGATGAAAAGCTCTTAGTAATGAGGTGTGCCACATAGAAGAGTTTCCTGACTGTTGTGGCTATGTGGTTATCGAAGGTGAGACCACTGCCCACCTGTGTCCCTAAGTCCCTTATCACACTTTCGGTGTTTAGTGTTCTGCCACTTATGAGATAATTCAAGAGTACATGTTTTTTCCCAAAGGGGATAACTATACATTTCTTGGCATTAAGCTTGAACCCATGACTCTGGCATCAAGCATCTGTTTTTTTAAGGCCCTTTTGTGGAATATTCACATAATTTGGGGATACAGTAATGGCTCCCAGTTTGCAGTCATCTGTGAAATTTGTTAGCCAGAGTCCCTTAATGCTGGCCTGTACCTCAGAGAAGTAGATGCAAAACAAGAGCAGTTCCAGGACTGAACCCTTAGGTACTCCACTTGTCACTTGTCTGGGGCTGGATTTTGAGTCGGCTACTTTTACACTGTGGGCTCTGTCAGTAAGCCAGTTGGCAACCCATCGAGTGACATAGGGATTAATGCCTATCTTAGTAAGTTTATCTATGATTCCAGAGTGGGGGATGGTGTTGAAGGCCTTGGTGAGGTCCAGATAGGCTGTGTGGACCACCTTACCCTCGTCCATGACTCTAGAGAATGATTTGAAGAACTCAATCAGGTTAAGGAGACAAGATCGGCCCATTATGAAACCAAACTGGGTGGGGTCTAGTGTTTAAAGATTGCCAATGTCTTTGTTTATAAGTTCCATGATAATGCTTTCCATGGCTTTGCAGATCAGGCTTGTCAGACTGATGGGACATAGTTCCTGGGATCCAAGGTGGATCACCCCTTGTGGAGTGGGATAACTGTAGCTGTGCGCCACTCATTGGGCACGAAGCCTGAGATGAGGCTATGATTAAACATGACACTTAGTTGAGGTGCCAGTTAATTTTGTAGTTCATGTAGTACACAGCCTGGGATGTTGTCTGGTCCCATGGATGATGTATTCTTAGCTTTGGAGAGTGTGTTTTTTACCTGTGTGGCCATGAGAACCAGAATTTGGCAATCTTTTGGTATTGAGATTGGCCCTTTAGGGGGTGAGGGGGAGTGAAGTTGGCACTGAATCGATCTGCCAGGAGATTAGCAATATCTTTGGGATCAGTATATTTAATGCCATTCTGTTGCAGCTCAGAGCAGATCTGAGCATTGCCATTTAGATTCTTGACATAACTATAGAATGCCTTGTAGTTGTCCTTGGAATCTTTGGCAATTTATTTTTGTAACTAGCTTTGGAGGATTTTATGAGGGATCTCAGCTTCTTACTGAGGCTGGTAAGGGAGTTTTTTGCATCCTGGGATTTTCCTCTTTTCTGCAACATTTTCTTCCTTCTATTGTATAGTTTGTTTATGGCAGGGGACCACCAGATTGGGTTCCTTTTTTGGAGGAGACCGTCTTGGCTCTGTTTGGAATGGCATGATTCATGCATGAGTGGATGTGCTCATACAGTGCCTTAGTGTAGGATTCAGCGATCGAACATTCAGTTCCCATCTGCATGGGTGTCATGAAGTTTGTAATTTCTGACTTGAGTAGCATGAAGTTGGCTTTGGAGAATATTTTTATGGGGGTTTCTCTACTGGGAGGTGAGGGTGGGATGTGGACGTCAAGGGTGATTAGCTTATGGTCAGACCTGACCAATGGGGGGGTGACCACTCGTGTGGAGCACCCATCTCCCATATTTGTTATGACCAGGTCTAGGATATTTGAGCCCCTGGTGAGACTATGGATTAGTTGGTCCAGTTTGTTGGAATTTATGAACTCCAAGAACCGTTGGGCAAAGGTGTTGATACCCGGGTAGTTTTCCCAATTAATGGCAGGGTAGTTGAAATCATCCAGTATTAGGGTGTTTGGTTGTATCTTAATATTATCTAGTATGTTAAGTATAACTTGTGAAGTATAACTCAACAAATAAACATTGCTTTATTATTATTGATATCTTTTTCAAACACAAAAGAAATAAAAGGTCTGGGAAAGAAGGTAATAATGAAGATAAAACTTCAAATATAGGTGGCTTTTTACAACATTTTCAAAAGGATATTGGAAAAGAAAGAATACACATCTGGGAAAGGATTTAAATTAGCAGATCTAAAAAGATTTTAAATGTAAACATATAGAAAATGAGAAAAAAAACATGTCCATGGAGGTTCATAACCTGTAAATATTTTGAATAAATGTAAATATCTCAGGGATCAGACCTGGGACCACTCCTTTTTCATATTTACTTCTCTGAAGTCAAGGCCAATGTCAAAGGTCTCTGGCTGACTAAAGTTGCAGTTGATTGCAAATTAGATACAGTCATAGAATCCCCCACCAATACAAATGTTCTCCAGGAAAGGCTGACACAGACAAATAACTGGTGTCAGAGCCATGGATTAAAACTAAATGCCAAGAAATGTATAACAATGTCATTTGGGAAATAATCCCCCCCTGGTAACTATCATATTGACAACATTCCCCTAAGTGTTGACCCATTAGTCAGGGACTTTGGGACACACATAGATAGTAATCTAGCATTTGACCATCACATGTCTACAGTAGTGAAGAAACCAGTCTATGTTGTGCAACTTATAAACAAAGGTATGACATCTAGTTCCAAGGAAATCATTGCTCCACTGTATTCAGCATTCACCAGACCTGACATTGAGTATAATGCCCCTTTTAGTATGCACCTAATCAGGCATATCCAACAATTGGGACATCCAATGAGGTTCCTCAGTAGAAGAATACAGGGTGTAAGTAACATGTCCTTTGCAGACTGCCTCAAGGCCCTATCCTTGTATTCTGTCTCCTACTGACTGTTGAGGGGTGATCTATGCCTGGCATACGGGGCTTTGTTAGACCTCAGTTTGATGGACCTCCTACATATCAGCAAAATACACAGCACCAGAATTACCTATTCTAAAGACCTAAACCTTGCCTGTGATATAAATAGGACCTGGTGGAGAGACAGGTATGTTTTGCAGACACTACCCCTTTTCTGGACCAGGCTCCCCGTCCATGTAAAGCAGAGTTCCTCCCTAACCCAATTCAAATGTAACTCAGACAACTGGATGGGGAACAGAAAATTCATCCCTGGTTTGGCACCTGTGTCTCTAATGGACACAGGCAGCCTGTAAATAGTTCATCTCCTAGGACTCTGTTTGCAAATGTTTCATCTCCCAAGACCCTGCTTACACTTATAAAGGTAACAGAACTTGTCAGAGATTTGGGATGTATGGCTAGGCTTAAAAAGATCCATGTGGTCATTAGCCTAGGAAACACCTATGAATGTATGAAGCCTTGGATAACTGGATCTCAACAGCAAATGATGGCAATAAGTATAACAGAATATAATAAATTGGCTTATGTGTTACTACATGCTGCCTAACATATATGAAATCACTGCAGAACCAGCTAACTGATTTTAAAATTTGTCATATTAGATAATATTGAGGTTTCTACCCAGGAAAATATATTATATAAAATATGTAGGTCCAGAACCACAAGATATAGAAAATATGAATGCTATCAGATAAACTGTACTGGGCTGAAGATGTTAGCTAGAAACTGTGAGTTCACTGGTATTGACAGGGAAAGAATGACAGATTACATAGACTTGCAGTGTTGGGAAAGTTGTCTAGTGACAACTAGCTCAGCCAGATATGATCCTAAATAAGCTGATGCCATGTCTCTGGTATTTTAGAAATTCAAACAAAGAAGTTAATAACATAAAGCAAAGAGATGAACGGAAAGGGGCAGACATCAAAGAAGCAAGTTCAAATGCCATTCAGCGTCACAGTCACTGGAGACAATGGAGACAATGCACACACTGTGGCAGAGAATGACCATGTAAGAATCTGTGTCATACCTCTCAACTTCTTAGAGCAAGAAATCTGGACAAAGCCATAAATAATGGGGGGTGGCAAAGGCTCAAAAATAGGGACACTTTTTAAATATTGCTCTTACAAACTTGGAAAGTTGATAGAATAACATGTTTTGCATTAGCATGAATTTTCTGAAGGGTATGAAGTCTGAAACTCAAATGTCTGTCATTATTTTCTCACTTCAACCTTCAATGAATTGCCAGTGATTTGTTAGAAAACCAGAATTGTATGAGAAAAAGGCCAAAAATATGAGGCAAAAATCTGGACATTCTGCAGAAATCTGTACAGTTGAGAGGTATGAGATTTAGTATCCATCTTATCTCTGGGAAATGTAAGAAAAATAATCCTTTGGTTAGAATACACAGATATCAAAACATATGAAATGACCATCTATGCACAGAAATAAAATTTCAGAGCCAAAGAAATTAGCAGAATGTATACAACAAACATAATACAACATAAGTACAGTGAAACTGAGAAAGAAGGCCAAAGAACAAAAAGCAGCATGTGCGCATAAAATAAAGACAAATGATAATGCAAAAGGTCAGCATGTTGATCAAAGAACTAAAGGTGGTGATAAGACACAGCATTCTCTAAAAATACATTCCCATATGCAGGAATGGATTAAGGGCCTGCTGAGCCTGGTACTGACATTTATGACTAGCCTATGTGTGTGCATGTGCATTTGCACGTGTGTGTATGTGTATATGTGTGTGTTTCTATGGCCACATACATACATATTTGCCATGCATATATGTGTGTGTGTGTGTGTGTGTGTGTGTGTGTGTGTGTGTGTGTGTGTGTGTGTGTGCGTGTATATATATTTATATATATATATATATATATATATATATATATATATATATAGATATATAAGTTCCCTCACACCTTCTGCTAAATAAATATACCAACTCCAAGATCCCAATACAGTGAGGTAAACAGTAAATTTTGCATTCCACACTGTACGGTGATCTCCATTCAAAACTCTCGAAGTTTTAAAACTTTGACCTTATGGTCTCAACTATTTGCAGTTCAAAACTTCAAGCTTGTGAAGGGAATCCATATATACACATATATTCACAATACATCATGTCCATATTTAAGTGAAACATTACATAGCAAATTTCAGTTACAGGCTTAAACATATCTCCTGTAGGAGGGACAAGTTCATCTGTCTAAACTACATGCCCATAATTACTCAGGACTCAGTAAAACAGCATCAGTGAATTGGGGCCCAATTACATGCTACTCACCTATCCCCATATTAGACATGTTTATTTCTATATATCTTTATCCGTATGTTCAGCTACATCTAAATTTATATCTGTCTATCTTAACCCCCTGACTCCAGCTTACTTACCTACACTTAACAGTACCCACAGACATTTGACGTTCCATTGATTAACATTCAAATTTTGAGTAAAAGAGGAGTCTACCTTTACAAAGGTGCCAGTCACAAGTGGAGTCCCACAGGGATCAGTCCTTAGACCGCTCCTTTTAGGCATTTACTTCTCAGAAGTCAAGGCCAATGTCAGTAGTCTCCAGCTGACTAAATTTGCAGATGATTGCAAATTAGGAACTGTCATTGAATCCCACACTGACACAAATATTCTCCAGGAGGGGCTAACACAGACAAACAACTGGTGTCAGAGCCATGGACTAAAACTAAATGCCAAGAAATACATAATAATATCCTTTAGGAAGTCATCCATCCCTCGTAAATATCATATTGACAACACACCCTTTAGAGCTGACCTAGATAGTAATCTAGCCTTTGACCATAATGTGTCTACAGTAGTGAAATATCATTCTGTGTTGCACAACTTATAAACAAAGGTATAGCACCTAGATCCAAGGAAGTAATTGTTCCAGTGTATTTGGCATGCATCAGACCTATCACTGACTACCATGCCCCCTTTGGTATGTACCTAAGCAGGCATATCCAACAATTGGAATGTCCATAGAGTTCCTCACTAAAAGAATACAGGGGGAAACTAAAATGTCCTATGCAGACCACCTCAATGCCCTAACCCTGTATTCTGTCTCCTACAGGCTTTTGAGGGGAGAGCTATGCCTGGCATACAGGGCATTGTCAGACTCCAATCTTTTGGACCTCCTGCATATCCACAAAACAAACAGCACCAGAATTACCCATACTAAAGACTTAAGCCTTACCTGTGATATAAATAGGACCTGCTAGAGAGACAAGTATGTATCCCAGAGACTACCCCATCTATGGAACTGGCTCCCAATCTATGTGAAACAGAGTTCCTCCCTAACCCAATTAAAGTGCAACTTGGACATTTGGATGAGGAACAGGAAATTCATCCCTGTTTTGGCACCTATGTCTCTAATGGACAGAGGCCCCTGCTTACACTTATCAAGGGTATCAGAACTTGTCAGAGATTTGTGATTCATGGCTAGGCTTAAAAAAGCCCTTGTGGTCATTAGCCTAGTAAACACCTATGAGCTTATGAACCTATGAGCTAACTGCATTTCACATTTTACAAAGTGAATGACACCCATACATACATGATGTATCTCTCTCTCCCTCTCTCTCTCTCTCTCTTTCTTTCGCTCTCTCTGTCTCTCTCTTCTCTATATGTCTATGTATTTATTCCTAGCCTGAGAATGTATGGCTCCTCCCACTGCAGAAAGAAAGGTTGACCGTGTGGAGGTAATGGATCCATCATGCAGTGGTCTTGTTGAGGTGCTGAAGGGGCAAATTTAAAGAAAAAAACACAAAAAGATACATCTGAGATCAGGCATATTATTACACAGAATGCAATAACTAGAACACAGGGATTCCCCTGATATCAAAAGAAACATTAGACTGACAAACTAGGGTAAGAATACATAATTTATCATATATTATGACACTATATGTAGCATGATGTAAACAAAGACAGACAAGTGATAAAAAATAAGACACTATTCACATCAAAGCCAACTATTTAACATTGTTAGGATCGTAGGTGCACCTTGCTATCAGATTTATATTAGGGTCTCCAGCTGTGAAATAGAGGAATAAATCCCAGGTATCTTGAGTTTGGCTAGTGGTTCGGGCATGGAATGATAGGCATGCCTGCCTTGTGGTTGGCTGTTACATGAAAAGGGAGAATAGGGTGAGTCTTTTTGACTGCCAAACAGCTGACCTAGAATGGTAATGGGGAAACAGGAGCAGGATAACATGGATGGTGAAATTCATGTCATCCTAATTCCACCCAGTTAGAGATCCCTCCTAGAAATATCCTCAAAGCCAAGATGTTAATACCTGCTTCTCAGCTGTCAGTCCTCTGCACTAGAAAAGAGTGGCAGTCTCCGAGACTGAAACACCATGAGGTAATTATTTTCATGGAGATGGGGGTCCACCTGCAGGGCCATATTTAAACTACATATAAAAAGGGGGACCTGGCACTGATAATGAATAAAGACAGTTATGTCATTCTCTCCTAGGGGAGGGAGGGGCCACTTGTAGTGACAAGTAGGTTTCAGTTGGGGAGCTTCTCTTTAAATAATGGATTGAGGGTGAGGGGAATTTATGTGGATATAGAGAACAGGGCAAGCACCATCACAAAAAGCAAAATGTAAGGGGAGGGAAAAAAATTGAAAGATAAAAACTGCATATTAACATAATGATTACTGTGCAACTGTTGTGGATAACCACATCTGCATTCCTTGCATATCATTTTAGTCAGTGTATGGAGACGTTTTTTTTTATCCAAAAAATCCTTACTCTCTGGTTATATGGCTATATGCTGCAAACTAGTTTTGCTATTTAACTGCTACTGGAAAAAACAGAATTTCAAAGAGTGTAGTACTAACTGTGCCCCAGCCCAAGTTTATTTTACCCTTTGTGGATATTTTCTTATTTACCTCCCTGTCCTTTTCCCATCTCACCCTTTTCCTCTCCACTTCTCTCCTCAACCTCACTTCTTTTCCTGTTTTCCCATTTCCTTCAATTGCATATTTCTAGCGTTGCATTATTTTGGTTCTATGTTTTGCCATTATTTGCATTTTTTATTTTCTAACAGATACCTTGACAATAAACAACAGCTCGCTTTGTCCGTTACCAATTTGCTGCTGTCATTCCTATTTATTTTTATGCTGTTGAGGCTACTTAGTATCTTTTATTTTTTCTGTCATTTTCTTCATTTTTCAGATTACATTGTCACAGATGATGATAAGTGACTTAGACTCAAAAAGAGACCATGTTCTCCCAGATTGTGCATTTTCTTAGCTGACTTCTGGGTTTCTCCATGTAGGGGGCTTGGTTAAGCTACAGTATGTTCATAGGTTCATAGGTTCATAGGTAGGTACCAGGCTATCGGCCCTAGGGCCTATACAAGCCTAGCCAAAAAGGTACCCTGGCTTTCGCAACCCAAGAAAATTATTTTCCTGTGCTCCTGTCAAGCAGAACCACAGAAGTGATCCCCGAGGTGAACTTCCTATTACCCATCCAATCATCAAGATTTTTCTTGAAGAGTGCTAATGAGGAGCTCTGTTTGACATAGATAGGTAGTCTGTTCCAGAGTATGGGAAATCTCTGGGACAGGAATCTATCCCTCCAGCATGTTCTGTTTATTGTGGTGACAAGGTTTAGGTCCCTAGAGCATGTAGCTCTGAGGGATTGGGATTTCTTTAAGTGGAGCATGTCCAACAGCTCTGGGTTTGACATAGCTTTGTATGTTAGGCAGGGATTGCCTCTGAGCAGGCGATATGCGACGGAGTAAAGCTGGAGTTTTTTGAGATGGTCAGCGTAAGGCATCTGTTTGAGGCCAGTAATCCTCTTTGTGAGGTATTTTTGCGGCCTTTCCAGTTGTTGTAGATGTTTTGTGAGGTCCATACCAAAAGGGAAGTTGTACTCTATAATGGGTCTAATGAGTGACGAGTAGAGGGGAGCAATGACCTCTTTTTTTTTGGATGAGAAACCTTTTGTGATGATGTGTGCCACGTAGAAGGATTTCCTGACCACTGTGGTGATGTGATTATCAAAGGAGACACTACTGTCCACCTGTGTCCCAAGGTCTCTTATCACACTTTTGGTGTTAAGTAGACTACCACCTATATGGTTATTCATGGGTACAGAGTTTTTACCAAAGGGGATGACAATGCACTTTTTGGCATTGAGCTTGAGACCATGTCTTTGACACCAGGCATCTGTCTCAGCGAGGCCCTTTTGTAGGATGTCCACATCATTAGGTGTTTGGATTATGACTCCTAGTTTGCAGTCATCTGTGAATTTAGTTAGCCAAAGACCTTCTGTGTTAGCCTGTACTTCAGAGAAGTAGATACCAAACAGGAGAGGACCCAGGACTGAACCCTGTAGTACTCCACTTGTCACTGGTCTGAAGTCTGATTTGGAGTCTGCTACTTTCACAGTGTGGGTTATGTCAGCAAGCCAGTTGGAAACCCATTGTGTGACATAGGGATTTATACCTAGTTTAGTGAGTTTATCTATAATTCCAGAGTGAGGGATGGTGTTGAATGCCTTGGTGAGATCTAGATAGGCTGTGTGAACCACCTTACCCTCATCTATGGCTTTGGTGACTACTTCAACGACGTCTATCAGGTTTAGGAGACGTGATCTGCCTTTTACAAACCCAAACTGTGTGGGGTCCAGAGTTTGGAGATCTCCAATGTCTTTGTTTATGAGTTCCATGATGATACGTTCCATGGCCTTGCAGACGGGGCTCGTCAGGCTAATGGGGCAGTAGTTCCCGGGGTCTGTTGTGGACTCCCCCTTTGTGGAGTGGGATAACTGTCGCGGTGCACCATTCAATGGGCACAAAGCCTGAGGTGAGGCTATGATTGAACATGGTACTTAGGTGGGGTGCCAGTTCATTCTGTAGTTCATGTAGAAGGCAGCCTGGGATGTTATCAGGTCCCATGGATGCTGTGTTCTTGACTTTGGAGAGTGAGTTTTTTACCTGTGCAGTGGTGATTACAGGAACTTTGCATTCTTCTGGTATAAAGATGGGCCCTTTAGGGGGTGAGAGGGGGGTAAAGTTAGCACTGAACCTATCTGCCAGGATGTTGGCAATATCAGTTGGTTCTGTATATTTAGTGTCATTGTGCTGTAGCAGAGCAGATCTGAGTGTTGCCATTGAGATTTTTGACATAGCTATATAATGCTTTCTGGTTGTCTTTAGAATTAGTGGCAATTTTGTTTTCATAACTAGCTTTGGAGGATTTTATGAGGGATCTCAGCTTCTTACTGAGGCTGACCAGGGAGTTCCTCCAATCGTGGGATTTTACTCTTTTTTGCAACAGTTTCTTTCTTCTGTTGTAGAGATTGTTTATGGCAGAAGACCACCAGATTGGCTTCCTTTTTTTGGAGGATAGCATCTTGGTTCTGTTAGGGATAGCACGATCCATGCACTCATGTAAGTGCTTATGAAGTGCATTTGTGTAGGATTCAGCAGTCGTACCTCTATTGTCCATCTGCATGGGTGTCGTGAAGTTTGCCTCTTCTGTCTTAAGAAGCATGAAGTTGGCTTTGAAGAAATTTTTTACAGTTGTTTTCCTAATGGGGGGTGGGAGCAGGATGTGGATGTCTAGGGTGATTAGCTTGTGGTTGGATCTGACCAACAAGGAGCTGACCTCTGGTGTGGAACACCAGTCACCCATGTTGGTGATGACCAGGTCTAGGATATTGCTGCCCATGGTGGGGGTGTGGATAAGTTGATGCAAGGCGTTGGAATTGATGATTTCCAGAAAACGTTGAGCAAAAGAGTTGGTACATGAGTAATTTTCCCAGTTAATGGTAGGGTAGTTGAAATCATCCATTATTAGAGTGTTGGGTTGTACCTTAATATTTTCCAGTGTATCAAGAAAAGAGGAGTGGGAATCCTGGGGCATGGTGGGGGGTCTGTAGCAAGCTACAATCTGGATTGTGGTTGTGGAGGTGGGAGGGGGGAGTTAGCAGACATGGTCTGTTGTTAGTCAGAGAATCTCTTGTTTCCTCATTCTAGTTCTGCTAAGAAGTCAGTATATCTTGGTATAAAGCAGAGATCACAGTATAGGTATTTGCTTAAAGATCTTAAAATTAGCATTTTCTATTTGCTCAATGGATACATATAATTTTTTGAGGATTAAAATCAATCCATGTGATAATATAGTAACAATAATGAATTTAGAATTAATATAATTTAGCATTTATTTAGAGGTCCTGGTCCTCTGGTTTAGAAGGATAAAGCTATGAGAATGCCCCCTGGTAACTCAAGTTTGATTAGTCGCTCACACAATGGAACGGTAGGTCAGGAAATGCCCCAGGTGACCCAGGTTTGATTATTGGCTCAGGCACTGAAATGGTTGGTCCGGGAATGCCCCAGGTGACGCAAGTTTGATTATTGGCTCAGGCACTGAAATGATTGGCCAGGGAAGCAGGGGGTGAATGCCTGATGCTGGCTCTCCCATACTGGGAAAAGGGAGACAGTTAGCCCTCCTGTACTGCTGACTTTTACTGGAGGAGTACGCTAATACCAGAAGACAGACTTTAGAGGGATTGTGAAGCATACTGCATAATCAGGGAGTTTTCCCTGGTGTTGCGTAAAGGCACACAGATGGAGTCTCTTTAGACAGCAGCACTTAGCAATGTTCTAGCTGCAGGAGTGGACATGGTTAGTTGCAGACTAGTAAGGCTGGTTCACATGACTCCTACTCTGGATGGTCCCTAGCAACTGATCCTTATTCAGAGAGAATAAATGGGATGATTGGGCTCTGTCTTGATCTGGGAACAAATAGGCTGTACTGATCTTGTTTGGCCTGGGAATGAACTGGCTTTCATCTTGATGGTTGAAACAAATGATTCATTTGGGTGTCAGTAGTAGGCAGCCTTTGGTTTAAAGAACTGTGTGGGTAATTAAAAAATGGGTTTAGTTAGAAATACCAATTGTCTAGCTGGTTTCTATTATGGACCTAATCATTCCTTCTCATCCTGTACTAAAAAAAAAAAAAAAAAAAAAAAAAAAAAGCTTGAGGTGGCTATTCATAAATGCAGCTGTGATTGCACAGTGTGGTGAATAGAATGCTGCAAGTTGCCCAGATTTGGATTGACACTTGCTAATATGTTTAGGTAGTACTGAGATGTTGATGCTGCTTTACAGCTTAGAGATATCCTTAGCCTAGCTGCCCACTGGAGAGTGTTTAACTGTATATAGGCATGGAATAATTATAAAAGTATATCACTGCAATTTCATTTTGTCTTTCTTTTTCTTTTTCTTTTCAGAATCATTCTTTTGACAGACATGGGCAGTCAGTGGATACCCTGTTAGGTCTGCAGATTACTTTCAATTAAAAAAAAAAAAATCTTCTCTCCATGATACTTTGTTAGGGAGTCCACTTAAGGCATTTCTTCTTCTGTTTTGGAACAGAAAAAAATGTTTCAAGAAATCTGGGATAATAAAAGTATTTATTTCTGCAGTATTAATGATTCTGGCAATACTAGCCCTGAATTTAAACCAATAGCTATAAAAACATTTATTACTTGTGAATGCCAACATCTGTCTGCAAACAAGGCTAAGAAACTTAACTCACAAGCACAATTATTATCTAAAGAAACCCAGGTACACTGCAGCAGCTAGTTCACAACATCTTTTCATACTCTCTACAGATAACAAACAAGTCTGTAAGAAGATGGGAGATTCCACTGACAGATAATGTTGACATCAGTCTTCTTGACTTAAGTCTTATGATATTTAGATCCACTTATAGGGGCCTTAGCGAGTTTCCCAGCAAATTTGTAGGCATGCTGTTTGACAACGAGCTTTGGAATCATAACATTCCTTTCCTTAAATGTCACATAACAGAAGAGTAAATCATGTTCAGTGTTACTACTACAAAATGGTTTGCTAAATATTGTAAAAATACACTATTCTTGAAGTGATTATTCAAGAAGATAAAGTTGTAAAATAGTGCGTATCTTCTGATTTATTCATATTATCTGAAGATGATTACATGTTGTGCTCTCTATTTCAGATGTTCGAATTAAGTGGACAGTTAAACAGATGAAATCTCAGAATTTATCCATGAGTATCAACCTTTATAAAAAAGTATCTGATGACCTTAATCCTCATCTTTTTTTTAATATATTTTTAATGGCAAACATTCTTTGGTTATACTTGGCATCCCTTACTTTTGGAAATTTCATTTCACTAATTGCTAAAATGTGTAAAGACTTGCCAATCTTTATTTGCAAAGACCTATCTATTTTATTAATATGGAGCCAAAAATCTCAGCCAAATACTTATCAAATGCTTAGAAGGAAAATTGAATTACTAGTCATGGAGTGAGCTGGTTTTATTAAGGGCTGTAACCCCTCTCACCAAGTTAGAACTGTATTATATATTATAGCTGAAGATAACATTTATTCGAGGTCCATGGGTTTTACTACTACTCAGTGCTAAGATGGTCTTCATCAAGGCTAGCAGGAATTTATTATTTGTTTGGCTTGTGGTCATGTCTTTTCTGTACAGTTCATTAAATGGGCTAAACATCTATAGAATGCCTAATCTGTTAAAATTAACACAAATGGTGTATTCTCAACTTCCTTTCCAATGGGATTTGGTCCTAGATAAGGCCACCCACGCTCTGGTTTCCTCAACAGTTTAACTCCTGCACATCTAATAAGTATGCCACAAGTAATGAAGGGATGTGCATGGTACAGACATTGTAACATACCCAGGGATGTTGTGAGGGGTTAATTTAAAGGGAGAATGCCTTTCATTCTCTAGGCCTGTGGCAATATTAATACCATGCATATCCTCAAGTGTCTTGTTATACTTAAAAAAAACAAGCATGTGTATTTTTATTTAATTAGTTAGTTAGTTGCAGTTTGAGTTTTACATATAGTAGCTTATGTACAATATATGCTTTGTGGAATATTTAAGGTAAAATAGTTCATCTGTCTATTTCAACTAATCAGTTGCTGTGCAATATGGATGACTCCTATCCAGTATGTTTCCAGACTATCCAGAAATCAGAATGCTTGTCATGTAGTTTAGAAAGTACAGGACAAGTTATGGTCATTATCTAGTTCATCAGTTGTGCAAAACATGTAATCTTGCTGTACAGTATGTCTTAGGTATGAATATTTGTTTTAACAGAAACTTTCTTTCTGAAAATTTTGCTTCCTGCTTCCTGGAAAAGCCTAAAGATTCTTTTGAGTTGACAAAATATGACATTTACTGTTTTTATGTTCTGGATGAAATTTTGGAACAAGCCAGTATTGTAATCTTGATAAATGTATTAAAAAATCAAAACTAGTTTAAAATTAAGGAAAAATAGCAGCTATACACTATATCTTTACCACTTAATACTTGCACTAGTTTACTTTCAATCATCACCAGTGTAACAAAGGGCAAGAAGGCAGTAAAAGGAGAGGTTTGTGGGGATGTATGTGTGCATTTACTATCCACTGTTTGCATTTTTTTTACATTATTTCAGTTCTCATCCATACATTATTGCTACATTTTTGATGGGCAGACATTGGCATTATGTTTATGTCATTATATGCCATTATGTAGTACCTTGCTCTCAATGTTTAATCTCATTCACTTTGACAACAATGGCATAGTTTGTTTTTAAAGTATGTTATCAAAACTTATTAAAGCACTTTAATGGCAAAATATGCATTTTTCATGAAATATTGACTAGCTTAAAAAATAATTGTTGCTATCTGTTAAAGATTTCAAATTACACTCTTATGTTACCTGTCTTCCTTATTGATAAACCCTGTTGTTGGTAAGTATTGTTTCAGAGAAGTAGATGAGATGATGTTTTGCATCATAGGGAGGGGGCACAGTTGTGAGCCTTTCTGGCAGCTACAACTTTATAATATCAACTTAATGAAGAAGAAAATAATATAACCTGTGCCAACTGAAAGCTTAATGTTATCCTTAAAGCAAACAATGAGAAAATTAAAATTGTTAGATAGTTTGAATATGCACACTTTTCACTAGATATTGCCCTCATGTGCTTAATAAATATATGTATAATTTTCAGCTGTCATCTCCTACAATTGTAAGAAGGGTTGTTTTTAGAGGAAAAATCTTATCTGTAAGCATGTTATATACAGATGTGATCTATGTACCACACATTAGTTTATACAGGGGTAGAAAGATTATCAGTAATCCACAATATTTCTGAGGCATATTCGGAAAACATGGTAACTGCCTGAGTGCAAAGGGCATGCCTGGATCTACCTTTGCAGTTAGTTCTTGGCTTGGAAATCATGTTTACAAATGTGCGAGTCAAGGATGGCGTAGAAGGTCTTAAATAGTACCAATTATGCACCCTTACAGCAAGCCAAATGTTGACTGTCATTAAAGCAGCTGTGATCACAGTCATGGCTATTTAAATGATTGCATACACTTCACCCACAACATGAGTTTGGTGCAGCTGGCCATTCCCCCAAGTCTTTATTTATCCTTTGTTGAATGGGTTGGTCCTAATAGGCTAATGGCCTCTTCCCAAGGGAAACTAGGGAAATTTGGATAGGGCATCAGGAATCTTCCCCCACTGTTTTCAGGAGGTGTTGTTAGATCTTTTACATCCACCTGAACTACCACCAACTCAAGCAAATAAGACTGACATTTAATATCTCTCCAAAAGGATGATGCACCCAGGAGTGGAATACACCCTTTATGTTACACTGTAGTAATCCATCTACCTGGTGTGGGAACAGAACTCATAGCCTTCCATATCAAAGGCAAGTGTACTATCTGTTGTACCACTGACAGTGCTTTGCTATGGTCTGACTCAAATACAGTCTGTGTTCTCCTTCCACAAGCCATGCACAGATGTTGGGAAGGGAAGTTGTTTTCCCTGCAGAAATGCCTCTGATAATGTGTCTGTCATGAAACTGAAAGGGAAACTTAGTGTAAGTTCCAAACTGATAATTTGTTCAGAGACTAAATAACAGAGGGACATTCATTGCTCTAATGATGGGGAAAAAGGATTTAAGAAATTAAAACAGCACTCAGCACTAAGCAGTTATTTTGTCACTGTTACCATTTATAAACTGAAATATAAATTAATTTTGCTGCTGTTTCTAAACTCCTTTACATGACTGACTCTTAGAATGGAGTAAACCGAGTGCCTGTACATCTTTTGTAATGGAAGTGTGAGTAAAAGGCACAGTAATTTGAATTTAGTGTTAGAAATGGAGCATCTGACACCTATAAAGATATCTTATCATTCATTTCCACATAGACAATGCAGCATAATGAATCTCTAAGCACAAGGAACATTATCACTGGACATAGTATAGAGCATGAAAGGAGCATTAGGGCTAGTGAATAGTATAAACATTAGTACTAGTGAATAGTACAAACATTAGGACTAGTGAATAGTATAAACATTAGGACTAGTGAATAGTATAAAGCATGGAAAGGAACTTTAGGGCTAATGAATAGTATAAACATTAGGACTAGTGAACAATACAAACATTAGGACTAGTGAATAGTATAAACATTAGGACTAGTGAATTGTATAAAGCATGGAAAGGAACTTCAGGACTAATGAATAGTATAAACATTAGTACTAGTGAATAGTACAAACATTAGTACTAGTGAATAGTATAAACATTAGGACTAGTGAATAGTATAAAGCATGGAAAGGAACTTTAGGACTAATGAATAGTATAAACATTAGGACTAGTGAACAGTACAAACATTAGGACTAGTGAATAGTACAAACATTAGGACTAGTGAATAGTATAAAGCATGGAAAGGAACTTCAGGACTAATGAATAGTATAAACATTAGTACTAGTGAATAGTAAAAACATTAGTACTAGTGAATAGTATAAACATTAGGACTAGTGAATAGTATAACGCATGGAAAGGAACTTCAGGACTAATGAATAGTATAAACATTAGGACTAATGAAGAATATAAACATTAGGACTAGTGAATAGTATAAAGCATGGAAAGGAACTTCAGGACTAATGAATAGTATAAACATTAGTACTAGTGAATAGTACAAACATTAGTACTAGTGAATGGTATAAACATTAGGACTAGTGAATAGTATAAAGCATGGAAAGGAACTTCAGGACTAATGAATAGTATAAACATTAGGACTAGTGAATAGTACAAACATTAGGACTAGTGAATAGTATAAACATTAGGACTAGTGAATAGTACAAACATTAGGACTAGTGAATAGTATAAACATTAGGACTAGTGAATAGTACAAACATTAGGACTAGTGAATAATATAAAGCATGGAAAGGAACTTTAGGATTAATGAATAGTATAAACATTAGGACTAGTGAAGAGTATAAACATTAGGAATAGTGAATAGTATAAACATTAGGACTAGTGAATAGTATAAAGCATGGAAAGGAACTTTAGGACTAATGAATAGTATAAACATTAGGACTAGTGAAGAATATAAACATTAGGACTAGTGAATAGTACAAACATTAGGACTAGTGAATAGTATAAAGCATGGAAAGGAACTTTAGGACTAATGAATAGTATAAATATTAGGACTAGTGAAGAGTATAAACATTAGGACTAGTGAATAGTACAAACATTAGGACTAGTGAATAGTATAAACATTAGTACTAGTGAAGAGTATAAACCTTAGGACTAGTGAAGAGTATAAACATTAGTACTAGTGAATAGTATAAACATTAGTACTAGTGAATAGTACAAACATTATTACTAGTGAATAGTATAAACATTAGTACTAGTGAATAGTATAAACATTAAGACTAGTGAATAGTATAAACATTAGAACTAGTGAATAGCATAAAGCATGAAAGGAGCATTAGGGCTAATGAATAGTATAAACATTAGGACTAGTGAATAGTATGCACATTAGGACTAGTGAATAGTATAAAGCATGGAAGCAAACTTTAGGAGTATATATAGTTTTTCCTGGCTGTATGATAAAATATAAGGTAAGTCCTGGGGACCCTACTTCAAACTCTGCAGCAACACAAAAATCATACAGTGATCCTGCTCTCCTTGGGTTGGACAGGTTTTCTCAACATCTGTCCAAAAATTATACTAGTTTGGGGCTTATCCTGAAAATGTTCTCCTGTGGGCCATCTTCCTCATTCACACACCTTCATCAATTCAAATAGTCAGTGGAAATCATACATGCTAATCAAGAGCAGATCATGAAGGTGATGTGGAAGAATTTCATTGCATATAACTACCAGTATGGGTTGGCTAAATCTGACAAAGTTCTTTGACGTTTAGCATTTTTTTCCTCCAGCAGAGGTTGCCTCCTTTATGCACCAATAATTTGTTAGGACATACTGAAGTAATAATAACAGCAGTTGCATGCATGAGTTGCAGACACCATAAATAAATAACACAGGCATGACTTCTCTTTACACGCAAAGCAACTGATAATCAGTTAACATTCTAAATACAACCAAAGGTAGATTGAATATGAAAAAGACATACAAGAATACTAATGCATATATTTCAAACAAATGATGTAACTTTATACATAATGTGCACATGTGAGGTTTAAGATGAAACAAAAGATGATATGCAGCCATTTACAAATAACGCAGCTACTCTTTAATTGATGGGAGAAGTACAATGTGGGGTGTTAGCCTGAGTCAGTAATAAATTTGTATTTGTAGTCTTTCTTAACATGGGCCTTGTGTTTATTTCTAAATAGTTGTTAACTGTTATTCTAATTTTCTTGGGAATGTTATTCCAGTTAAATGGTATAAATTTAACAAATGATTTTTCTCTTATTGTAAATGTATTATGGCATTTAAAGAGTCAGTGTCCTTCTTGGCTCCAGAGAGAGTAGGAGGTATTTATTTTATGCAGTTTACACTTTAGTGGAGTGAAGTAGCATTCACTGATTTATTTATATGTCAGTGAATTTAGCACAGAGCTCAGTATAACTTCTATTTGTAGTCAGCCTGTCTTTTCACTTGTAATTCAGCGAGTAATATTCTCCCTTTTAATGTGATAAATGGATAAACCTTAATTCTTATTTCCAGTATGCATAATAGAGAGGAGTATGATAAGATCTTTGATCATAACCAGTTTATTATGTGTTTCAGACATGGATGACAAGAAATTCATTACAAAAGCAGTGGTGTATATTTGCTAATAGTTGATTAGTAATATTTTGGAATGGAATATGTATTTGAGCATTTGATCATAATTTCTATTCTGATATATTTGTTAATCAGAATTTAACAACACTGTCTAAGTAATTTGCAGTTGAGTATAGCATATGGCTGTATTAGCAGGTGTTTAAAACTGCTTGGGAAGGTCTTTTCTGCAGCTCCTCTACAGTTGGTCAAGGAGAAATTCCTCAAGCTTCATTTGCCTACAGAAAGCAAAGCCTAGATACAGAATGTTGTTTTCCATAGGAAATATTTGCTGGTACAATTTCTAAGTGTACACTCGTAATAATTCACTTTTTTGCAGACCTTTCTCCTCTTTGAGTTGGTGTGATTATGTAGTTGGTGTACAAGACATGTGTGTGTAAATGGGCGTGCCTTCATTGAAGGTTGAGCGTCAAGCTGGCACCTCGGCGTTTTGTAAAAATCTACTGCCAATCATTAGCGGACCGGAATTCCGCTGTGGTGACCCCTTACCGGGAAAAAGCCAAAAGACAAACAAAAAAAATACACAATATAATATAACCACCTGTGTTGGTCATACTGAACTTCATATTTGGGGTCTCCTCCTCAGTCCTAGTTGGGATAATTCAAAGTCCAAGTTAGTGTTCCCTCTAGATCTCAAGACTTTGTCTAGAGTTGTCTTGATGTCTACCATTGTGTCAGGCACCTCTTTAGCCTTTTGTAGAAAACAACAGAATCCTATGTCTTTTTTTATTCCATCTTTTACAATTTTATCTAAGATCATTGTTTTTCAGTTGAAGTGAGCAAAGTATCCTTAGCTGTGCAACATAGTAATATTCTTCAAGATCTAATATGATAACCCCCCCCCCAAAGTGGTTTAGTTACTCATGCTTTCTTATCTTCCTATATAGACTGGGGCACCATTCTATTTAGGGTTGACCAGCTTTCTTATGTGTAAACCCCTATGTATGCTTGGATGAAATATAAGATTAGGGGGGCTACAAACATTTTTGTTGCTAAAATTCTGTGATCCAAGTCTATTTGCAGTTTATATTACCTATTATATCTTGCCATGTTTTAGTTGGGGATAGCATTGATTAGTTAGATAGCCAAACTCCTAGGTATTTAATTTGGTAGTGTCCCCAGAGAAAGGCACATTCCTGCATCATCGCAAGGGATGGTGCATAATTTACCCACAAGGCTTTTGTTTTTCCATGATTATGTTATGCTCTATAATATCTGTGAACTTCCTCTTAATTTTTAAAGAGATGTTGAGAGTCTAACTCTGAAGAGGTAAGAAAGACAATAATGTCATCCACAAATGGTGCAGATTTGTATTCTTTCGCAGAGTCTTTCCAACCTCTAAGTTTGGATTGCCTGATCTCCTGCCCCAATGACTCCAGATAGAGTGCAAACAAATGTGGGAAGAGAGGGACACCCCTGCTCATCTTTCTAATTTTTTTCTGTTGATAGTCTTCCATTTGTTTTTGATTTGGCAACTGAGTCCCTATATAAGTTTTAAAATAAAGAGATAATTTCCCAAGGAAAATCGAACCGCTCCAATGCCAACCACAGATAATCCCAATGAACCCTATTGAATGTCTTTACTGCATCTAGCCCTAATAATATATGTTGTTTCCCTGACTTTTCCACTAATTTTTGCATTACGTTAACTACTGTTGAGGGTCTACTTCCCCCTTACAAACCCACACTGATCCTGATTAATAAGTTTGAGAAGTATGTTGGCTATTCTATTTGCCAAAATTAGGGCAAACAGCTTGTAATCTTTATTTAAAAGTGCCATTGGTGTATAACATGCAGAAATCAGGAATTCTTTCTTTATTTTTTTATCATAGTTATTATGGCTTTCTTCCAGGAGTCTAGGAGCACTTTTTCCTTTAGTACTTTGGTAAAGAGCCCACCCCAGATAGGTATCATGTCTTACTTCAGTTCCCTCCAAATTTCTAATGGTAAGCCATCACTCCCAGGAGATTTGTTTCCTTATTTCTTTTAAGGTGTTCTTTGATTTTGCTTTCTGTAATGATACAACTCCATTATTTTTATCCTCTTTGCTAATTTGTGAATTTCTAGCTGCTCTAAAAATGCTTGAGCTTTATCTTTCCAGTTATTCAAAACTTGCTGTCATGTGTAAATTGTTTTCAAAATATTCAACACTGATTTTACTTACAGTGCCTGGGGTAGTTTTTGCCCCATCATCTCTTGCGTTTCTTATTTTTGGTAGCACTTGCTGTACTTGTTGTCTCAGTTTACAAGCTAATCATCTCAGAACTCTAGGGGTGTTTTGGAAGTAGCTCACAGTAAGACCTATATTTTTCCTCTCAATTATCTCTTCTACCACCCTGTTCTAGTTATGTTTGGATTATTTCACTAGGGTGACCTCTTCCTCTGATAACCCGCCTTTTTTTGTTCTAACCTTTTAATTTTTTTCAATTTCTGCCTAAGTCATGAATCCTTCTTCCCCATCTTATGGATTACTCTTCTTTTAGGAAATGTATTATATCTTCTTTGAAGTTGTCCCATGTTCTGATTACATTGTTGGGACATAGAGCTAGGATTTTAAGTTGTTCCTTAATTTTATAAGTGAGAGACTGCTTTCTTTCTGTGCTCTCCACCAACAGCTTTCTGCTTGCCGGTATTTATCTAGGTTGATTATGGATGGGAAATTAAGTGTGCATTGTACTGCTGCATGGTCTGAGACTAGACCTAAGTATGTGATTGTTCACACTATCAAGTACTTATGTTCACCCAAAATATAAAATCTATCCGGCCAAGACCAGCTATCATGATGGGCTGAGGAAAAGTTGAATCCCCATGACCCACATTTCCCCCTCCCCAAATCAGACCAGCCATAGGACTTAATTCTTCGATTAAGGAGTTTTCCTTCTTTGGATATATTGGTCACTCTAGGGCCACAATTAACATCTGTAGAGTTTGTTATAAAGTTTCAGTTTTCTCCCATGATGAAGATACCTTATTGAAATTCCACTATTTCAGTTGCTAATGTCTTAATGTCTTCTGCTTTATCCCCAGTCAGCATATAAATATTGACTATTGCAGTTCTTAGCCAATTTCCTCTTAGAAAAATGTATCTTCCTTTTACATATATTTTTCTATCCTCTGTTTTAATATCTGTCCCTCTCTTTATCATTGTGACTACACTACTTTTCCTCACATTATATGCTTAGTCATAGAATCCTGTATTTCTACTATGGTGAAGAACGGCCAAGCTCTCTCCTGTGGTTACATGGACTTCCTGTAGTATCATTACCTTATTTCTTAGGCTGCACAACACTGCTCTAACACTTCATTTACTTTCATTTGTTCCACTAGCCCATTCATGTTCTATGTGAGTATATTTAGTATAGTTCAAAATTTGGCTGAGTTATTTATCATTCATTACTTGTGCTCTCAACTGACCATCATTCTACTTTTCTTTTCTGTTCCCGCCTTCCTCTCATTCTAACTCTTTCTTATAATCTTTCTTTTGGAGGGGCCTGTCATCTGTCTTTGACCCTCTTTATGCCCATACCTTTTCTGTCATAATCTATGACTCTGTCCAATTTTTGTCATATTCTGCTGCCATAACCATCAAACCATTTCTAAAACTATCCTAGCAACATTATTTAATACTTTTAACTTAAGAACTATGCACAGAAGAAACAACTTTTCACTTCCTGTTTTGTCCCCTTGGGAATTTTTAGCATCTGCTCCATCATTTGGCTGAAGTTTTAAATTAATGAAAGTTTGATAGATTACAATGTCACTCCCACTGCTACTTTCTCCTTTTTGTGAATATATTTCAATGTTTTAGATTCTGAGGATCCCTCTGTTTGTTTACCTATTAGTTATAGAGAGGGGAAAAAGAATTCACAAGACTTCAATAGTCACTCAATTAGTTAACTAAAAACAGTAAAACAGTTAACTCATGTCTGACATTTCTCTGAAGAATATTAAATGTATTTTAATGAACATTGTTAAATTGCTGGACATGCATTAACCAGTCTGTGACAATTTAGAAGTATCAAGGTTGTATAACAAACCAGGGAAATCGTACTGATCTTAGTATGTGCTTTAGGTCACCATTTCAGGTGTTCCACTATAACTTTATAGAAAAGTTACCAGGCTAATGTGCTCACTGGCTATCCTCCTCAATGTCCCATGTGTCTTATGACCTGTCAGATCTTAGTTGATCCTGAGCCCACTTAACCTGCACTGTGGGCTTGCTTTTGTTTGTACAACATCTTTATAAAAATAGAAATGGTTTCAATGGCCATCAGTCTGATTGCTCTCTGGAGTCTTTCAACTTGCTGGGTTTTTCTGTGCTCCCACTGGTGTCATCCTGCAGTATACTAACTTCCTGAAAAATTTTTAGCTTTGTTTTACCATTTTCTGGGTCGAGGAAAAATGTCACCCAAATACAGAGAAGATTCTCAAAGCAGCTGGGTACAGCAATCTGAAATGAAGCTTTGCTTCTTTGCACTTTTTGAAGCATGGAATGAATGTATTGCTTCTCTGAGAAGTCGCTCCCAAATAGTTGTGATCTAGGTATACTTTAGTGCTCCCAATTCTGAGCTGTTTACTAGCTTTTTGGAGAAGAGATAGCATTCTCAAATCCAGTAAGTAAGTTTTCAGTTTTATCATAATGGGTTATGGAAATCCTTGGCCTCACCATGACCTACTGAAGACTATATGTACCCTTTCAATAAGCAGCTGGTCTTTGAAAATACCTGTTCATTCTTCCAGCTTGTCTACTATGTATTGATGAATTTGTTTCCATTCCTGACCCTCTGGTATATTTATCATCAGCAAGTTTTCTCACCTCGCCCTATATTTCAACTCAATCAGTTTTTCTTCCACACTATCATTTGTTGCTTCTATCTCTAGTATTATTTCCTCTTCTATTTTAGCTAGTTTCAAATGTTCATCTGAATGGCTCATTAGTGTGTCTTCTACCTCCTCCTTTTTTTGTTATCTTTTTTTATGTAACCCAGTAAAAACAACACATTTTTACAACCTCCATGTACATTTTGTCAATTTTTGTGCAGTTCCAGGTTTTCAAGGCCAATTTCATTGTTTTTTTCCCATTCCTGGAGTCTCTCATGCTTGCCATGTTTTACACACACTATGGTGAGTCTTGTTGGAGTTTCATTTAGTCATTCAGGTGCAGAAGAGAGTATCAATTTCAGGTGGACATCATGAATGTTAAATGGTATTTTTTATATGAGGAGGATACCCCAAAAATCTTCAGCTGCAAGGCTTTTAACTTGAGGATTTAGTGGTGCAGCTTGATCATGCTGCTTTTACCTAATCATCATTACTGGAAGTCCATGGTTACCCTTTTTCTTAAGATTGTATAATACATCTGTTAAAGATGATCACAGGAAATAGTTGTTAATTTGTAATAATGAAGATGAATTCCAAAGACATGCATCTGGAGCATTTCTCCCCGGGCCTCCACTGAAAACAGGCTCTGGGGAACCTAGTCGGACTTTACCGGTCAACAAATGATAAATAAATAAATAAATAATGAAAGCAAGGGATAGTGGCCACTCACTGTATCTGGTAATATTTTTATTAACACTATTTTATCTGGGATGTTTGCTACTATGTTGTATAGAAGAGCGGATTCCCCTTCTATCAGGTTTGGTCTAGTACTAGCATAACCTATTTGTGTTAAGCTGAACTGGTTAAGCAGTTCAAGTTGGGCTTTTTTGCCATTTCAAATTGATGCTCACAGAAACTAAAATTATAAGTTTTTGGTGTTTTGAAAGATGGATAATTTCATTTCAGTTTGCATTTATGCCATTAGGAAACTTATATATGGTTTAAATATCAGCACATTTTCTCAATATACCTTTATCAGTATGCTCACACAATGGATATTTAAATATTTGTCTCAATGTACTATTATCGGTGTATAACGCATTTTAAAACAGTTTGTATATTGATATATCTATATACTTCACATATATCATGTTGTATGCACATACATTCTTACCACCCTGAAAGAATTCCAGTGGCTTGAGGGGAGAAGAAAGTGGGGTACAAACTTTCTAATATAATTTACCAGCTAGAAGTGTAGCACCATATCCTGAAGTGTTCTGTGCGAAATGAGAGTCGGTGAGCATTCAGATAACAATTGCACTGCAGATCCATGACAAAGCTTCATTCCAAGGATAGAAATAGTTTATACTGAGTATTGAGCCTGCTAGTAGGTCTGTATAAGCGACCTGGAGTGTGAAATATAATTCCTAGATGGACACAGTAACACTGCAAAGAAACTGAAAAAAATTCTATGTCACATTCATCAAATTATGGTAAAAGTTACTGCTAAAAAGCCTCTGCGACTGAGTGCATACACAAAGGTATTGAAATGTTTTGTTAAGCACAGTGTTAAGTGTTATCACTCAAATGATATACATTGATTCAGTTAGAACATCAAGCCCACCTAAGTTGGAGGCCCAACTCCTATACTGTGTTCTCTTTACACCATACTGATCCAAGGTACATATTATATTTTCCCTGTTAACATGTCATATATGGGTGTTACTTATTTATTGGGATTTGTTTACCAGGAAAGTCCGACTGAACAGTGACCTTTTTCAGCAGAGGCTTGGAGAGAAAATTTCCGTTATACTGATACCATGGATATCATTTGCAGTCAGTTTCATTCATGAGCAGGAGTTCCATTATTTAGATATCTTTGACATCAGTTACATAATTTACAAACAGTTTTGATTAAAAATAGTTACATGGGTCCTATATGAATGATTTTTTAAATAAAGAGAGGTATATGCAATGCAATCGCATCAGCATTGACAGGTTTTACGTAAGAATATTTGTTACTATAAAGACTTGTTCAACATCTAGGACATAGGAAGATAGGAAAAACAGTTACAGATGCCTGAAGAAAGGAAAGAAAGGGGGAAGCGGCACAAAGAAGATAAAGGAGATGAGATGACAGATGATGGCATAGTTGTAATAATAGTACATTACACATGATCACAGAGTCATGGCACAAAGTCATATAACTGTATCAGTACCAGTTTAACAAGAGGACGTGGTACAGCTACACAGGCATTTATCGGTCAGGTGTTGCTTCAGCTGGCATTTAAACTCTTTCAGATTGCAGACTGTTACGTGGAGTGGGATGGTATTCCAGCTAATAGCATTGCAGTGTGGGAATACGATGAGTATCCATCATTATTATTAGGTTAGTTATGGAGAGTAATAGTTTGTTAGTGCTGTATAGATGTCTCTTAGTCTGAGGTTGAATGATATCTTGAAGAGATGGGGATTTTTTCAGGGTTGTGCAGTAGTTTGGAAGTTGTAATTAATTGTGAGAACAATAGAAAAATTATTTTGTTTGAGCCAGTTTAGTTGTTTTACTAACATATAGTGATGTTTAATATATTTTTGGCTGGTTACAAATTTCTCTAGTTTATTTTAGCATTGTTCTAGTTTGGCTGATACAGAAAAGCTGAGATTCCTTAGGATAGGATAGGTGTATAATAGAGTTGGGAGCAGAAGTGTCTATGTTTTGTCAAGCAGAGACAATGAGGAACTGTTTTACTCTACAGAGGCAGTCTAGTTTTTGGTGTGTCTTCTTTATGGCTTGCTAAAGGTACAGATCAAATTTCAGGCGGTCATCTATAATCACATATAGTAGTTTGATGTGGGATAGTAATGCTACATTGGTCTTTTTGGATGACATTATATTAACTGTAGTGTTTTGAGGAAAGAGAGTTGATGGTGAACAGTTGTAGTTTTATTTATTTATTTAGCTAGTTATTTAGTTATTTATTTTGATTCAGGAAGAGTTGTGAGTGGTTAACTCAAGCTTCTTTAGAGGAGAAGGATTTCTGGGTGAGCATGGGTAGTGTCCTAGCAGCACATATTAGAGGGGGAGCCATTGGCATATTGTACCATGGTGGCCTCTTTGGCTGCTATATTTAGGTCATTGATAAATAATTTAAACAATAGTGATCATAAGAAGGAGCACTGTGAGATTTTGATTGATACAGGAAGGAAAGAGGAGATATCATTTTACCATTTCACTGCTTGAGACCTATTAGTCAGGTAGCTAACAAACCAGTTAAGTGAGGAGGGCAGTAGCCCAAATAAAAGAGTTTAGTTAGGAGAATTTAATGATTAACTGTGCCAAATGCCATTTGATAGATCCAGAAATAGGACAGAGGATAGCAGACCTGAATTTCTAATTTGATTTATTATATCTGTGAGCCTTAGAAGGGCAGTGGTTGCATTGTGATAGAGTCTGAAACCATGCTGTGAGGGAGACAGGAGGTTATATGAAGTAATATATATATATATATATATATATATATATATATATATATATATATATATATATATATATATATATAGCAAGTTGAAAGTGAATACATCTTTCCAAGATTTTGAATATAGGTGAGAAGATTGTGATTGGTCTACAGTTTGTGAGCTCATTTGATGAGCTCCCTCTATGGAGAGTTATTATACAGGATGTTTTCCATAAGTCATATGGGACATATATTTCTTCAGTAGACTGGTTTACTAGAATTAGGACAGGAGCTATCTTCAGTGAGTTTGAGGTATTCAGATGGAAGTTGGTCAGAGGCAGTGGCTGTTGTCTATAAGGAGTGTAGGTATTTTTTAATTGTATATGGTAGCACTGGAATGAGTGTAAAGGTCTGTTGTGACTAATAATTGGGGTGGGATGGCTGGATTTGTTGTACTTTTGTTATGATGGGGAGGTTACTGTATTTATAAAATGTGATTTAAACTGTGAAGCAATGTTTTAGGAGTTTTTGGTTGGGGAAGTGCTGGGTTGGGATGATTTTCCAGGACTGAGCAAATGTATTTCCAGATTTCCAGATGTTTTTCAGATTGTTTGATGAGGAATTTTTGGGTGCTGGTATAATAAACGTGTTTCTCCTGTTTTATACATTGTTTGCTATGGTTTCTTCTTGTTGCATTAAGCATACAAAGGAATATTTGATATAACTGTAATTTCATAGCTGCTTGTTTTATATAATACTTTTCTAATTTAAAAAATAGATATTTAAAGCAGGTTATTGCTATTAATGTTTTGCATAGTTTATGCACGGTTGGAAGAATGCTAAAGTAACTGCCATCCATTTATGAATTTTAGCTGGTGATTATGAGTATCTGTGTTTCACACAACATCAGATGTACATGATTGTAACCAATGCCCGTTTATGAACTATACTCCTTATTTTGGAGGAATGTTAGTCCCCTGTGGGATTCATGCACGATGTAATATAAATGAATTTGTAAGTGAGACAGTTTTTGTGACCCGAGTAAGAGAATATCAAGACAGAAACAAAAAAATGGAGTACCAGTACCCAAAATAATCAGTAACCAGAGTAAATGCACTGATGAAAGGATCACGACAGATGTTTTAATAACTTTAATCACAGCCCTAGAAAAATTTCCAAAAGCACAATACATACATAAAACGCTTTAACGATTCACTGTGTTTTTTGTCCAGTTGTAGACTTCTTCAGATAAATAATTACATTCCCACCAACACTATTTAACCCATTCAATTAACTTACCCTTCCAAAATTCTCTTATCAATAAAACAATCAACCAGTAAAATTCAAGAATATGTAAATATTATTTACAATTTATGTATGTATGTATTGTGCGCTTTGTAAATGTAGTAGGACCGTGATTAAAGTTATTAAAACATCTGTTGTGGCCCTTTCATCAAAATATCAAGACATTAAAATAATGGCTCAGTTTAACCATAGCACATCTAGATTCTACTAAATAAACTACTATAATGAAAGTAAATGTGCCATTGTAGCAGGCATCTTTGTGCTGGCTCATGCACCTGTAGGAGTAAAGCAGTGCAACATCTAAGTGGAAAAGGGAGTATTGGCCTATTTTGTGATAATAATCACTGCCCTGACATACAGACTTTCCTGGAAGTGCTCAGAAACATTAATATGTGAAGATACACAGAAAAATAGAACTGCTGCCTGGATAGCAGCCCTTCTGTACCTAAGGGCAATTTGTGTTACTGTCATACTATCTATCCACTGTTTGAATCTATAACATCTAAGTTCACATAATCTGTTTCCAAATTAGATCAAGATTAGATCTTCTAACATTATGTTACTTCCAGTTTTTTATTGTCTGTTGTACTGTGCTGCTAAGTTCTTGCAGTGAAAGTGGATTAATGCTGCCTGTATGGAGGTTAATAAAAGAAAGGCAAAATGGCAACAAGCAACACTGATGTGTAATACTTACACTAATGTTTATAGTTACAGTAATGCTTTTATTGAGCTTTTTAATGTGATCCCATGTGCCACCTGACATGGGGACTGTACCCAATATACTCCTGCTACTTAAATATACTAACTCTGAAGTCATTGATCCTAGGTGTAGTGTGAAAACTCTAAAATCTTACAATCTCAAATGTCTATCATGCCATGACATGTCTTTATGTATTTTTGGACATTGTGATTCTCATATATGTTTCTCATTAGGCCCTTTGGTGTGAGTATTTTGAATTTCGATATTAATGTGATTAGTGTGATACATAAAGTAATAGTAAACCACATATATCACAAAACTATACATTTACATTTCATTTTTAAATTACAGACTACAGAACAGATGTTTTTGTAACAAACATGCACACACACACACACACACACACACACACACACACACACACACACACACACACACACACACACACACACACACACACACACACACGCACACACATTGCACCCACACACACACACACACACACACACACACGCACACACGTCATGCCATATAATTTAGAAAAAAGTGATATAGCTCACATTGGTATTTACATTATATATGTATTTTGTCACTTTTATTTTTTAAAATAAATTTCTAAATAGTTTTAGACAAAAATGAATTGCTTTTTATACTATCACATTACATCAATGACCATCTAAAGCAGTCATATCCTGTTGCAGAATTTATTTCATGTCCTCCTTATACTTTCTCTTTTGCTTCCACTGAATGTTTTCATTAAGCTAGCCTGGAATGAGTTGTCATGTTTTCCAGTAATGTTTACCCATATGCTATAGTCACATTCTTTATAAAATTTGATTTCATGATTCCCAAATGTTTCACCTCTGACATTTTTTCCTGTCTTATCTCCTATAATTCTTTTCCCATCTGTTGTCTCTCTGTTGCATTTATGTTGTTATGACCTTTTCTCATCCACAGTTCCTTTTGACAGTGACTTGACCTATGTTCTAGTTTCTCTCTCCATGTGGTCCTGTGACCTGATACTGCAAACTGCATCGTGATTTATCTATTATTTTCAAGAAATACTTAGAATCTCTATTTTTTTGGAATGCAGTGTGATTAAATTTACATATACAAGCTCATTACAGATGAGTTTAAACTTGACTTATAAAGTACTGCTGGTTGTATCAGAAAACATGTTGGTTAAGAGTTACATTCTAAACAGGCAAGCCATCTGTATCCTTAAACTTCTCATTTCAGTTGATACAGCCTTTATTAAGTTTGAGAAGTAAAGGACCACACATGCACACATGTTCATATTCCCTTAATTCAAATAATTCATTCCATACATACAAACTGAATACATTGCACCTACCCCATTTGACAGCAATGCATATTTGAAATTCTTTGCAGTACTACCTAAAGTTCTTGTTTAGGGCCCTCATACTTCCTGAATTTACAGGAAATACTTTTCTGCCATCAAAATGATTCTATACTCAGACATAACATTAGCTTTTAAAACATTTTATATTAATCCTACCTATGAGGTTCTCCTATGCTTCTTTAATCAGTTGCATATCTTTATACTTCTATCTTTCCATGTTGCATATATTTGAATGGTTAATGATGTATGGTTGTGTTAATGTCATTTTGACAGTGACAGGTGTGTTCACTGATTTACTGTATAATTCAACAGAGAACATGTGTTTCTTGTTACTAACGTTTCATAAATTGCAAACAATTTTATCAAATCTAATTGAAACAGTAACTAGTTTGACATCGTTTTTTCTTAGCATTTTTATTCGGAGAGGACATATTTCTGATGTATGTTATCAAAATTATATGAATTTAGCAAATTAATGTGAATATGAAATCATTACTTATTTGCAGTTACTCTGATTTGTATCTGAGAAGCTGCAAGATTTTTGAGTAGTACCTTGGCTTAAAGAAAAAATACACACCAGCTGGACTTGTACAATTTTATACTTGCTTAGAGTTCATATAGTCTCTGATTTGACTTGTCTTACTCTTGTCATGAAATAATGATGATATTTGCTTTACCAGCACTGCAAAAATTCTACCCATTCAACCATTTTTTCCTGCAATTTTTATCTCCTCTACATTTTCTCATTATTTCCAGCTGCTATGTTATGACATGAAGCAGCTGAACATCTTCTGAGGGATATCTTCATAATCTGTTATTGGGTCTATATTATATGATCGACGGTTTACTACTTGGAATCAGTAAATATCGATCACTACTGATCGAAGTAGTAAAACG
>NC_056739.1:1602418283-1602443283 GCF_019279795.1 Protopterus annectens
GTTATTCAGTTTTGTTGTAGTAGAGACTTGTTGTTAGAGCACATAGCTCTGGCATTAGAATATGGTTGTAACATGTTTCCCAGAAATGGGCACTTTTCAGGGTTGTATATTTGATAATGAATAATGTTCAGTTATGAACAGGTCAGGTAATGAGAAAGTTCTAGCTAATTTGGGTTCATTAGGTCTCTCAAGTGATTTTTTGGGAGGTGTTTCCAGCAAATTTTGCTATTTTGTTGTAGCATATACCAAGTTTTGTTCTGAGGGTGATACTAATGTTTTCGAGTAATCTCCAGGTATGGTAAGAATTGGATCATGTAAACCTAGCTGAGAGTTTTAGATTATCACTTTTCTCTTTTTAAAATTGTTAATTTTATTATTAAAATTATTTATTCCCCATCCAAGCATGTATGCATTTGTATTTTTGCTTGATCTTTATTAGGAATCATTAGAAAATTCAAGGTAACTGAGTCTTGCAACAATTTCACATTGTTAATAGTTGACTTTAGACTGTGCCTCCTCTCTACATGAGGGCTAAGCCAGTCAAACCTAGGGAGAATTTATGAATTCCCATCCAATCTTCCAGGTCACATTTGAAGGAATATAGAATATTATTATACCTGTTCTGTTTGTGTCTTTTGGCTTTTCCCAGTTAGGGGTTGCCACAGTGGAACTCCGGTCTGCTAATGATTGGCAGTTGATTTTTATGTACTGGCTTGCCAGGCCTGACGCACAACCTTCAACGAAGGTATGCCCATTCAAGCACGTCTCCATGCAGAAGATGCTCTAGCTGAGAATCGAACCAGACAACGTCTTACTGTGAGGCAACAATGCTACCACAGCACCACCACCTGGGTGTTTATTATAGAGGTTAGGAAGATGCTGGATAATGAACCCCTTCCACCACTGTATTTAATCAATCTGCTGTTGAAGAGCAATATCCCTGGATCTGGTATTCATGGGGGAAATTGCATTGTGCACATGCAATATTTACAAGATCACTGAATCCTGATTGCTTCTTAGGAATCTATATGATACTGAAAACAGGGACAGCATTTCATGTCATCTCTGGTGGCTTAGGATTTTTAAGCCAGTGATCTTAGTTAGTTATCTCTGTGGTCTTTCTAATTGTTTAATATATCTAGTGAGATATATCCCAAAGAGGGAATTACAGACCCAGTTTCCAAGGTCCTTAGTAATATTTACATTTTAAACTGGGGTATTATCTATGCTGCATGCTGGGAAGAGGGATTGCCTGACAAATGTGTCAATGGTGCATTACAGGTGCAGGCACTCCAGTTTATTAAGGGGTAAATTTACACATAATGATTGAGGTTTTGTTTAGGGGGAATTCATCAATCACATTTAGGAACCTTATGTCAGCTTCATGGGCATCTTGTAACATGGAATAATCTAAATGTCTGTTTGTTTAACATGATTTCGAGTTCTGTAACTTCTGTTTGTGGATATTTATCTGGTTGTGCCATTGTCCTATTAGAATATTGACACACCACCACAGCTGCCATCAGTTTTTAAGGCATGGTAGGCACAGAATCCTGGTTCTGCCTACCTACATTTTAGTAAGTAAAGTATTTTTACTATTCAATTACAAAATAGTGGTTTATTATCACCATCTGTTGGGTAAAATCGGGTTATATTGGCAAGGCTTGTAAAGGCTCTTAAGCTACTAGCTTAGCAGTCTCCTATGAACTTATGAATCTATTAGTTTATGAGGATATTTATGCAGAACTGATGTGTAATTAAATGTTGGTATGAAAACTAGAGTAATCAGGTAGATTATAGGCCCATGTTATTGCATATTAATTGCCTGGACTGGTTTGGCTCAACAGAACTTAGCCCGTGTCCATCCCAAGCATATTATGATCAATGGTACAGAAGGTAGATGTTTGGGCAATAAAGACTGTACCAGAGATAAAACCTCTTCTACATATTTTTAGGACTGGGACTGATACAGAGAAAATGGCAGAACTATTACTGCATTTTCGATGGACCCTATGCAATCAATGGTAATGTCATACTTGTTAAATATTTGAGAATTTGGTTGCAAGTGATTTTTTCAAAAGCTTTTGGAACAGGTATTAGGCATAGGCCGGCAGAAGGTAAGGACAATTTGAGATGATCATTTGGGATAGACTGAATCAATGCATGTTTAAAGCTGAAGGATAGCATACCAGTTGTTAGTGAGAAATTAAAGATAAAGGTTAAAGACTTTCATAATATTGGTCAGTCAATGTTTAAAAGTTTTGACTGGCTTGTATGAAAGTTTCAGCTATAAGGGGAGTCAGTATTCAAAGAAATCATGAAATATTTTGAAGCTAAAGCTTTAGAAGTAGAAGGAGGATACTAAATTTGTTTATGCAAGGTAGTCCTGTTGGATGAGATGCTCAACCAAAGTCATATCTGCCTAGACTGGTAGTAATGCAGATGGAGGTAAAAAAATCCCATGACACTTTCTTAGCTTTAATAAATACTACCTCATATTTCACACAAAATCCTGCTATCCTGAAGAGCAATTAATCTAATACTGCTCTTAATATCATTTTGCAGTTAATTTTTGTTTACTGAAAAAAAAGAATGTCACAGTTTTTAGCATGAAATTGAAGCAAATCTTCCATTCACTAGGAATTAACTAGGGAAAGCTCTTTTTGAAGGATCCATATTTCTGAAAGGGTTTTGACATTCACACCCAGATTGTAATTGTCTGCACATTTAGTTAACCAGAGGTCCTGTTTATAACTTCTGAGAACAGAGGAGTAGATACCAAACAGGAGTGGACACACCACAGATCCTTGAGAGGTTCCACTGGTTGCCTAAGCTCTATTTGAAGAGGCACCTGCCAAATGAACTATGTGGGTTCTGTATTTCATCCAAGTATCTATCTGTCTATCGTACCACATAAGGAGCTATAAAAGGGTGGTATTTTCTTACAATTCCTGCATAAGGAATAGTACTGAATGTTATTGCTGGATCAGGATTATCAAGATAATTAGTACAAACAATGTGACCAATGTTGACAGCTTGTGTAACTCTCTCAAAGAAATTAACAAGACTTAACAGGCATGACCTGTCTTTCATGAAGCCAGATCATTAGCTGTCAAGCTTATAGAGAGTCTTAATATCCTAATTAATGAGGTTGGTTGTGCTAGATCCCACAGCTTTAGAGATTGGCGTCATATGGCTCATAGGTCTGTAATTTCCAGTCCATGGTGTAGACACCCCATGCGGAAGGGCAACACTAGAGTAGTGGACCAGGATTTGGGAACATAGCCTGTGGTTAGGATTAGGTTAAACAATTTAAGGAAAAGTTCAACATGAGCTTGTTTGATGTTGTTTAATGGGCATCCAGACATGCTATCTGGAGCCAGGAGGTGGGAGTACGATGTGAAATTTACCAGTGGTATCAACTGACTTGACTCACAGTAATGATGCTTCCAGCACAGTTAGAAGCAAATTCCAGCAGCCATGCTGCAATGGACTCAATCTAACAACTAGCAACTAGGGAAGCAAACAGTGATTTGGGAAAATTAATTTAAGGGAAAAAATGGAAATGCGCTCACTGCCCTTATTCAGCTACAACTGCAGCGGTGCTGTGTAGAGCACAGCTAAGCACATGGTACACTATAATCACAATTAAACAAAAGAAACAAGAGATCAAACCACTATACAACTTTAGAAGAGCCAATGGTTCTCAGATATTTAAAAAATGGCACTGATTAACCTTATCTCACAGGAGTAACTACTACTGTTTAAAAGGCACTGCTGAAATTCTACATAGTGAAAAGTGCTAACATTGTTAATAGATTCTATTACATGGCCTGTGGGTAGTTGCTAGTAGTTTTGCTTCCCAACAAAAGTAATTTTTAGATGTTTAGATTAACCTCACAGTTGTCAGGATCACTTGCCAAATAGTCTGATTTTAGCTCACTGCTTTTAGTCTTAGACCTCCATCTCCTGTAGGACATTGAACTTTCTGCCCTGTGGTACACCCTGGCATTTCACTTCTGTGGGTTTGGATTATGTGAGAGAAGACCTGCTGCAGTCAAGCATGAGTATCGAAGAAGGTAGGCGAGTTACATTGACTAGAAAGAGATGGTGGCAGCTGACACAACACTCCAACCCCATATAGAAAATGGGAAAAAGTGGGTTGATGATGTTGTACAAAGAACCTCTACCATTAATAGAAGATCTTACTCATTGACAAAATTACTATGATGATAAAATTAAGGAATATTTACTGTCAGACAAAATGTTGCATAAGAAGGGATACTGCACCAAAAAAAAAAAAATTGAAAACAATATAAATAACTAGCTGATGGTACAAGCACACATCATGTTACAGAAAAGCTCACATGATTATCAACAACTTTTGTTTCATACAATCATTATCTTTGCTTATACTGCATGCCCACAAAGTCATACTGGTACCTACAATTCTAATAGTCATCAGACAGAGACAGATCATGGTCAAATGCAGGTTAGTGGACCAGTGCCCCCACCCCACTCTACCAGTCACCGTTCCAGTGTTCAATTTCTTGGCTGTCTCTCCCCATATTCTATAAACACAGTTCATACCTGTCATTGCACATACTATTTTCTTCCATACTTTTACGATGATTAAAGGCGCTTAACTTTAATGTAAAACTTGCATTTCAAATTGTATGGTAGACACCGATAACCATTTGTTAAACAAAATAGTCTCATATAGAAAACAGATTTATCATGCCTGACAGTAAATCTTTTTTACTTTGAGATTCACAATAATTGAAAATCCACTGAAGCTCACATTGGCTAAATGCAAGGTAGGGTGTTTCATGTATATATGCAAAATTTTTTTTTTGATTTTCTGTTCGCATACCCCCTGATTATATGAGTATTGGTAGGACAAAGAACCAAATAAAATGTAAAGCCTTAAACTCTAAGTTAAGTGACAGCTCAGTGCACTTTAATTCTGAGATTTTTAAATTTTTTTCCCAAATTACAGCAATAGAAATAAAATATATTCACAAATCAGTACACAAATGGCAAGTATCAGTTTCATGCTGCACCTGAAATGTCTGTCTGTTATTCTGAGCAACACAAATGTCAAACAGTTTAGGGAAAAATAAGGCTAGCAAAAATTAACAACATTGATAGGTAGTAAGCTCAAGTTTAATCAGTTCATTTATAAATAGTACTATAGTGTCTTTTTAGTGGTTCTGTGACTTTCTGTCGATGGTGTTCAACGATCTGATATACCAGCTTTCGCTATTCCTCGTTGTGAGTCAGCACTTGACAGAAGTCAGTTGCTAATTTGACTGCTTGTTCTGCACAGTCGTTAACAACTCGCAAAGCTGTAACAATTTGTTTCACAATGATAAAGTCAGGCATGTCACTCCATGCTGCAGGATCAGCTGTTAAGGAAAGATGGGTTTATGTTGACAGCAGTGAACAGATTAATTGATTGTTCTGTTGTGAAGTCAGATAAGGTCATGCCCTGGAAACTGGCAACAGCTTTTGCATTGACTCTTCTTAGACCTTCCTTACTGGGTGGCTTTTTCAAGGCTTCAATAATGTGCTGTTTCTCTTCGTTACACACTCGATCTGAGAACAAGGAAAGTGCTATGAGATTTTTGCTCAAATACCAAAGGTGTTCCTTGAGCTTTCGCAAAGCAACTTGAGCCATCTGGTTGTCTATGGCTAAAAACTATTCCAGATCTGCACCTGGCAAAGATCATTGAGTGGAGCATTGCAAGTGTCAGTAGCTGAAAACCATGCCTTAATGTACACTGTCACTGTGAAGAGGCAGATTCGGTGAAAAGCCTGAATTCCATGTGCAGTTAATCTAAACTGCTCCCAGAAGGAGTAGATTTTAAGGCAGTATATGCCTTTTTCCATCCACCTTGCATGATGGTATGCACCAGGTGGACTGGAAGCAAATGCTTCACCTTGTTTTTTGTCATCGAGGATGAGCAGTGACCGCTTGAGAAATTCAAGGTAGCCATCATGAGGCTGTGTTTCACATGTCAGCTTGTCTCGCAGTAGTGCAACAACCTCCCTTCACTTCTCAGCTAGCCAATGTTTCTCACAGTCTAACAGGCATCCATTAACTCCAATTTCCTTAACCAGTGGTGCATATGCATTCAAGTCAAGAAATTTCCAGTATTCTTTAAATCTTCTAAAAACTACTATTTGTGGTCCTGAAGATGGGAAGAACATGTCAAGCACTGCCGTAGAAATAATTTCTAAAATGTGATGTCTGCATGGTAAAAACAAGAGTCATTTCTCAAATGCTTGCTGAATCACTGTGATGGCACATGTGTGCACACCAATATTGGCACTGGTAATATCAAGGCACAAACCGGCTAGCCATTCTGAAACACCTGGCCAGCTATGCAATGCCTGTACCACTGCTTGTCCCATAAGCTCACCAGTGCTTGATGGAAGTTGGGGTATGTCTAGTAGTTTTTCAGTATTTTGACCTATAACAACAATTGTCATGTAATCAATAAATTCTCCATCACCTTGAGGTAACAGCTTCCCATCAAAATGTGGTACAAGGGTTGTTGATGGTTGAAACTGCTTTTTTACTTACTCAGCAATGGATTGTTGTGAGCTTGCCTTGCTCTGTGTATTGAACTTGTGGACATGGCCCGATCATTTATGTTAGTGCCAGCTGCTTGCAACACCGGTGCAACAATATGTATCGCATGACGAGAAGTTATTCTTGTGCGATCCAAGCTGGCAACAAAAAGAGGATCATCCACCAGTCGTCATTTTTGGATATCGATTCTGGTGATTCTGTATCTACTGTACTTACTTCTTTGACAGGATGTCTTACAGTTACTAAATTCTGGTGGTATTTTGATATGTTTGCTGCTGCATCATCTTCATCATCATTTTCATGTTCACTACTGTCTTCTGCCTCTGTCAGCTCTCCAGCTTCTCTGGCTGTTTCTTTCAGCTATTCTTTATCTTTGCATTTCATTTCTTCCTGTAGTCATTTTTCCTTTCTGTCCATTTGTTTTTTGACTTTAATGTCCTCTCCACCAATTATCATTTTTCTGTCTGTATGTTGATCTTGTAGAAAATCCCAGTCTTCTTGAGTCTTTATCAATAATTCTGCATCAGCATGCCCCACATCAAAAAGCTTCAAAAGTGCATTGCTAAAGTCGGTTTCTAACTGAGACTGTGTATCTGACTGGCGCTTATTATTCTTACTGATTCTTGAATGCTTCTCATGTAAACTTTTGAGTTTTTCCACTACATTCGGCTTCTGTGTTGTAGGTATGCTAGCTAACTGCCGTAACTGCGGAACTTCATCAACAACATTTGAACAACTCATTAAAAGATTTAACTTGTTGGTTTTAAGACCACAGAACAGTCTGCGTAAAATGTGACTGTTGGTTGGAAGCTGATTTGAGCAAGTTGAGATATTAAGGGTAGGTAACTTCTGGCCAACAAGCAAGACATCAGTAGCAGTTTTGGTTGACTTTCTCACTGAGCTCATGGTTTACCATTAGGGGGACTGGGCTCTATCAATTAACATTAACACTGCCAGCCACATGTGCAGAAACTATATGAATTGATAAATCATCAAAAAGTAATTAAATACAATGTTTCACTCTGCACAGTGTAAACAGGAAACAGCATAGAATTTTAAACAATGAAAATAGAATTGAACAGTGCACACGGCTTTAAATAAGTAAAGTAGGTTGCAGGAGGTTATGGAAGCTCAATTAAAACTTAATGGAGATAGATAAATACAACACTGGAATGCAATTAGTGGTACTGGAAACAGTGTGATTTTTTACATGTTGTGAGCTGTCACTTAATGAAGTCAGACAATTCAATTTTTTTCCATACATACACAACTCACCAAACCTCACATTTTAGAAACCTATGCAAAATGATTACAGAAAAAATATTTTTTTGAAACATCCTAATACAAGGCAATCAGTTTCAAGTTTTTGCAAGTGTAGTCCAATAGCTTGGGGTTAGAATCAAACATGTACCTTTGGTCATGAGGTAAAGACTTTGACAATTATGCCAACATCCCCCCAATAAGATACACTGAAACTCATATGCAATGAAAGTGCATCTGGATGGTGTCAACTTAAGTGTTCCTTAGGCCCCAGGTGTTTTCCAACCATGGGCCTCCTGCACATAATTTTAGTATTATGCATAAATGCATGTGTTTTTTAATCTCCATCTTGATTATTTTACATTATATTTCTTGTTTAATACAACATTTGTTTGAATGCATTTTGAATTTGTAGTTTTAAACATTGTTTTTTTTGCAGCAGACAGTGAAACAAAATGTACTAGTCAATAATGACAAAAAGTGCCCATCAGAAAATGTAATCTATGAAAGGCCTCTCAAACTGCTGTCATTAAATTCCTCCAAAATCTATCCTCAACAATTATGGCCACTTTATTAACTGTGTACACAATACATGTCTGATTGTTATAAAAGTGGCCACAGTAAAGTATTCCAGTTTGCGATACACAAATGCTTATTAGTCCTCTGAAGGCATACTAATATCCTTTTAATTTTATCAGTTCTGCAGGGCCATTTTTATCCACAGACATCCAACAAACCCATCAATTTTCACTACATTGTTGACTCTGTCCATCTCAGATGTCCATGTAAAAAATGGAGACTATACACATCTGTGCCACTATCAAGACATGGTTTAAATCTGCAGAATTTACTCCAGCAGTTCAAGGCTTCAGTGCCTTCCACACATTTAGACAGTCAGCTGCACAGACTGGGGCAAAAAGGTAGAGGAGTCTCAGTCTACATTAGCAACAAGTATAACTCTATGTTGGTTAAACAGGAAGATGCCCTGGAATTTATTCTCATGCAAATCACCATAGATAAAGTCCCATACCATATCCTGGCAAGCTATAGGACACCATCTATGTCCTTAGAGTCCCATAGCTCATACCTGGAGAGACTCACCATTCACGCAAAACTTTAACCACCCCTCTATAGACTGGGAAACATACACTGCCTCACACTGACAGACACAACAATTCCTATACTTTGTTAGCACAAATACCCTTGACCATATAGTAAGCACGTCCACCTGAGGTTCAAAGATACTGGACCAGATACTCACCAAAAAGGGAGAGGGCTGCAGCCCACCCCCTGATGTCACATCCTCACAGGTGAGGTTGGATCACAAAGCTGTCTATTTTGTAATAAAAATCAACTCAGTAACCCCAGAAAACCCTGTAGCAGTTAGGAACTATTCCAAAGCAAACTACACCGTATTAAGCAACTGATAGTTTATCAAAGTGTATTGCCCCTACCAACTCCAGGCTCACAACAACCTATGTAGAACTGTTCACAGAGATCCTCTACAACCATGCAAATGACTGTATAGAGGCTGCTGTGCCTACTGGAAGTAAGCCCAAAATAAACTCTAAAAACAAGCCACACTGGTTGAATGCTATTCTTAATAGGGTATGTAACAAAAGTCATGGTCAAAATCAGGAAGAACAACTCCCATAATGACAGGAGATCTCTAATTAAACAAAACAGGAAATGAACAGTACTAATTAAGTCTTCCAAGGCCAATTATGAGGTCACGATACCCTCACTGGCTATAAAGGTAACCACAAGGCTTTCTATAGCTATGTCTGAAACATCAAAGGCACTACACATCAGTATGCTGAAATAGTGGTCAGTGGTGTCTTCACTGAGTGGAACAACATAACAATTTTATTGGCTGACAAAATCATCTCAAAGTTCACCCCCACAACCCCCCAGCCTCCCTCCATGAAATACCTATTGCATTATCCCCACCCAACTATTGACAGAGAGCAGATCCTAGTGGTGCTCATTAAGCCCCAAAACACAACCTCAGTGGGACCCAACAATACCCTGGGATGCCTCCTAGATAGCTGAAAACATGATCTATTAGGAACACTTTAGTTACTTTTCAACTATATCCTCAAAACTGGCTTTGTACCATGAAAATGGAGGACTACAATGGTTATCTTACTTCACAAGGATGGATCATTAACCGACCTCAGAACCTCCAGACGTAGTAGTATGACTAGTTTAATATGCAAAGCCATGGAATGAATTATCATGGAAATGATCAATAAAGACTTAGGCAACCTTCAGACACTGGTATCAAACCAGTTTGGTTTTCTTAAGAGAAGGTCATGTTCACTAAACCTAGTGAACTTCTTTGAGAAGGTCACCAAGGCAATGGATGAGGGGAAAATGGTGCATACCTCCTACTGGACCAGGTTAAGGGATTCAGTATAATACTTCACTTAGGTATAGTTGACAGACTCACTGAACTAGGCATAAACCCCTACATAAAACACTGAATTGCCAGATGGCTCACAGGCAGGACCAGGAAGTCAGGATTAGTGATACCACCTTCACTAAGGGACTGATCACCACTGGGGTACCTCAGAGCCCCATGTTGGGAATGCTCCTTTTTGTCATCTACTTCTTGGAGGTAAAGGCTAATGTCAAACGCCTTTGTCTGACCAAGTATGCAGATGACTGCAAATTTGGAGCTATCATAGATTCCCTCCATGACACAAACATCTTACAAGAGGGTCTAACACAGACAGATGACTGGGGCCACAGTCATGGATTAAAACATAATCCAGTAAATGCATTATAGTGCCAGCCAGCCTACTTACTCCATCAATAAGACACCACTAAGAGATGACCCAGTAGACAGCAATCAGGGAACTTATGTAGGCAGTAAGCTTGCCTTTCACCAACATGTGGCCAAGATAGTAAGAAAATCATTCTATGTCATCCATCTTATAAGTAAGGGCATGGCAACCAGGTCCAAAGAAGTCATAGTACCACTTTATTTGTCCATTACCAGATCCATCATTGAGTATAATGCCCCCTTCAGTATATACCTGACCAGACATGTAACAGTTTGAATACCCACAAAGGTTCCTTACCAGGAGACTCCAGGGTATAAATACATTGTCCTATATGGATTGCTTTAATGCTCTAGCTCTATACTCTATTTCCTACAGATAACTGAGACTTGATCTACGCTTAGCATGCAAGGCATCGCTAAATCCATCTCTGATGGACCATTTGCACATCTACAAAATGAACAGCATCAGAACCACGAGAACCAAGGATTTAAATTTTGCTTGTAACATAAATAAGATATGTTGGTAAGACAGATATGTGTCTCAGAGGATCTCCATACTCTTGAGCAGGCTTCCCATCCATGTGAAGCAGACTTCACTCCTAACCCTGTTTAAGCATAATCCTGACTAATAGATGGGAAATTGGAAATTCACCCCAGGGTTGACCCCCATGAATTCGATAGACAGAGGCAGACAGTAAAGCCTAAATTAACATACACCAACACCACATAACCCCTGGAAGCTTCCTAACATACACCCTCCTAATAAATGCCCATGATACATAGGGGCACAACTGAGTTGGATTGCATGGTTAGGCTTATAAAGGTCCTGGTAGTCATTAGACTAGTTTATCACTATGAACCTATGAACCTAACAGCTGAGCAGGCTCAGTCACTTTTATCCACAGGCATCCAACACACCCAGCACTTATAGTTACACTTTTCTTGCATCCTTCTCGAAAGTCTTTGTCAAAAAATATAGCAATAATAATGATCAACATCACATTTCAGATTTGTTTCACACAAATGCAAAGTAACCAAAATATTCCATTTTAACTGACACACACACACACGCACACACACGCACACACACACACACGCACACACACACACGCACACACATGCACACACACACACACACACACACACACACACACACACACACACACACACACACACACACACACACACACACACACACACACATATTAGTCCTGCAAAGCCAGATTAACAACTGTTTAAAAATGATCAGATGAAAAGAGCATAAGGCACTTACATTTAAGGAGTCCCTGCCATCCCCATTTGCAGTTATAGGCACTTTGTTGACTTTGCATACCTCTTATTGTTAGGTAGAAATAAATTACAGCATCATACCATAAGATCCAGACATTTTTAGCACATTCTAAATAGAAGATTATTAATGAGGGCATAAGAAATATTAGCCACTTGATAACATATTCTATGTTAATATGTACAATTTCTGCAGAAAAGAATCAACATTAAAGAAAACTATTATTATGCAGAGGTTGCTTCTGGCAAATAACTTTCCATTTCAATACTTCATTTTCTACTGTATGATTCCTTAAAACCTCTTGCGTTAGAGGTAATATGGGATTTATGCAGATAACCCCTTACAGACATCAGGTGTTTAAGCCTAATGGCAGTTCTGAATGCCCATTACTTTTTTCCTTTTTAAGTCTGTTATGGACAAACTCAGGCCAATAAAGCCAAACCCCACTAGCTGTGGACATGCTGGTCTGTTTTAAAATGACAACGTACCGGAACATCGACTTGCAAATAAGTGAGACCACAATGTTGAGAGTTCACAATGTCGAACTCTCAGAAGATCGCAATTTAACTCCAGGAAAATAATCACTGGGCCACAAATCACTGCAATATGAATGGAAGAAAAAAAAACCCACCAATGTGGGTGGCTTTGCCCCCACACCCCAAATGTGGGGGCTGCACCCTCGACACCCACCCATTTAGGAGGTGTCACCCCCCCACCACTCCCTAACTAAATCTGCCAACTCTGAGATCACACTGCAGTGGAGAACAGGGCAAAAGCCACCATGGTGGACCAGTGGTTAATTTCCTGGAATTAAATTGCTGTTCAGGGAGTTAAGCATTGTAAACTTTCAATGGTGTGCTCTTGCTGATTTGTAAGTCAATGTTCTAGTAAGTCAATGTTTTAAAGGATACCAGGACATGCATGTTTCAGCCTTCTTATGGCCACATCAACGTAGCATAAGTGGACTGTTTGGCTAACATTTGGAAACATAGGGTTGTCATACCCAGCTGATGTCCATAACCATTAGGGTGCCTGAAAAATATCCCAACTAACAAACTAAAACAATGAGTAACAAGGTCACACAGATAAACACATCAGTAAAACTACAAGAAAAACTGAGCCAAGCTAGATTCTCCACTGTGTGATTCCTTAAAACATCTTGCATCCCTTTAAACACTTTTGGAAAGAGGTTAACCTACTTACAGGAAGAAAACCTCCTCATGATACCCAGTCTATAAACACCATTCAGTGTGGTACAGCAAAACTTTCTCCAGATTTTCTTAAAGAATTTAGCAATTTTCCATCAATAAACTCCACACCTCCCAAAGATCATGCATTGCCTACCCCACTTCCATTCACCCCCCTTCTACTTCAAATGCATTCATCTCAAAGAAGTCTCTATTCTACATGATAATATCTCAGCTTACACCCCTCCTGGGTTTAACAGCATAAATCCCTGGTTCACATATCACTACAGAGAGCATTTATATCTTCTTCTTCTCACCCACATATATAATGTATGTCTCACACAAAACATCATGCCACAGAGCTGGAAAACTGCTTTAATTAAACCTGTCTGAAAGCAAACCACCCCAAAAGATACCTCTCACTTCCACCCAATATATATATATATACATATATATATATATATATATATATATATATATATATGTTCTCCCAATTCTGAGAAACATATCTTGAAATGATAGTCTATACCTAACTCTCATTCTATATCGAGCATTAACACGTGTTCACCGCCAAACAGCATGGATTCTGTCCTGGAGGAAGTACTATGACAGTACTTTGGTCCCTAATTGATAGTGACCACCTTAAAGGTGCCTTATTTATAGATCTGGCAAAGGCATTTGGCCTCAATGACCTCAGTGACCACTATCTTGTCCAAAACAAACTAAATTGGTGAATGAGCCAAACACTGCTCCCTAGTTTAAAAACTTGATAAAAGGTCCAGACACTGCTCCATGGTTTAAAAACGTCCTCCCTGACAGACACTTCAGAGTTAAAATAGGAACCCCGCTCACCCACCGTCTGGACCTATTACCACAGGTGTACTATAAGAATCCATTCTTGCCCCTCCTGTTCTCCATATTCATTAACTAGCTTCCTTGTGACCTTCTTCATCTCCACTGCATCTTCTATACTGATGACATGGTAATTTATCCATCAGGTCACACTCACACCAACACTAAATGCCAGCTGGTATCCAGTCAGATTTACATGAGCTCTACCAATGGGTCATAAACTATTAACTACTTCTCAACCCCACCAAGACCAAAACTATGCTATTTGGAAGTAGACAGAAAATTTGCCAAGCACCTACCTTTTTAACTATCTTTGGCCTTCACAACCATTCCATATAGACAACCTTCACCTATAAATACCTGAACTATGGCTTGATCAGTCACTAAACTTCCATTTTCACATTGACAAAGTGATAGCCAAAGTAACCCCCTCCTCTTCTGGGCCAAAAAGATCTTCTCTTTTCTATCCTAACCAGCCAGAACAGCCATTGGCAAAGGAGTTCTCAACTTGAATATGTGCTCCCAATTTCTTCTTCTCATAAGTTCATATATTAATAGTTGTTTACTAGGCTAACGACCACAAGGGCCTTTTTAAGCCTAGATATGCATCCCAAATCTCTGACAAGTTTTGAAACCCTTGATAAGTGTAAGCATGGGCTTGGGAGATGAACCATTTACAGGTTACCTGGGACTATTAAGAGACATAGGTACCAAACCAGGGATGAATTTCCGGTTTCCCATCCAGTTGTCCAAGTTGTACTTGAATTGGGTTAGGGAGGAACTCTGTTTCACATGGATGGGGAGCCTGTTCCATAGAAGGGGTAGTGTCTGGTATACATACCTATCTCTCTAGCAGTTCCTATTTATATCGCAGGCAAGGTTTAAGTTTTTAGAACAGGTAATTCTGGTGCTGTTTGTTTTGTGGATATGGAGGAGGTCCATCAGAGTGGGGTCTGGCAATGCCCTGTATGCCAGGCATAAGTCTCTCCTCAAAAGCCTATAGGAGACAGAATACAAGGATAGGGCCTTCAGGTGATCTGCACAAGACATATTACTTATGCCCTGTATTCTTTTAGTGAGGAACCTGTGTGGATGTTCAAATTGTTGGATATGCCTGATTAGGTACATACCAGAGGGGGCATTGTAGTCAATGATAGGTCTGATGAATGCAAAATACAGTGGAGCAATGACTTCCTTGGACTTAAGTTGTGCAATATAGAAGGATTTCCTCACCACTGTAAACATGTGATGATCAAAAGCTAGATTACTATCTATGTGTGTTCCTAAGTCCATGACTACTGGCTCAACTCTCAGGGGTGTGTTGTCAATATGATAGTTACTAGGGATGGATGACTTCCCAAGGGATACTAGTATGCTTGCTTGGCATTTAGTTTTAGTCCATGTCTCTGACACCAGTTGTTTGTCTGTGTCAGCCCCTCCTGGAGAACATTGTGTCAGTGTGAAATTCAATGACAGCTCCTAATTTGTGATCATCTGCAAATTTTGCCAGCCAGAGACCACGCACATTAGCCTTGACTTCTGAGAAGTAAATGTCAAAAAGGAGTGGTCCAAGGACTAATCCCTTAGGGACGCCACTTGTGACTGGCCTCTTTGTAGAGGTGGACTCCCCAATTCTAACTTCCTATATCCTGTCTGTGAGCCACTTGGCTCTCCATTGGGTGACATATGGGTTTGTACTTAACCTCTTGAGTTTGTCAAAATGCCTAAGTAGGGCATTGTGTCAAATGCCTTGGACAGGTCAATGTAAGCAGTGTGAATGATTTTGCCCTCATCCATTGCTTTGGTGACCTTCTCAAAGAAATCCACCAGGTTGAGAAGGCATGATCTGCCCTTAACGAAACCAAACTGGGTTGGGTCCCATCTCTGGAGGTTTACTATACCTCTGTTGATCATCTCCATGATAATTCTTTCCATGCCTTTCCATATAAGACTAGTGAGACTTATTGCTCTGTAGTTTCCAGGGTCTGTAGATGGTTCACCTTTTTGCAGAGGAATGACTGTTGCCTTTCTCCATTCATGAGGCACAAAGCCTGTTTGGAGGTGACAGTCAAATAGTAATTCCAGAGGCTGTGATGTCATGTTTCGTGCTATTTAGAAAGCATCCTGGGATATTGTCTGGGCCTACTGATCCAGTGTTCTTAGTCTTAGAGAGAGCATTAAGGACCAGTTTCCTAGTTATAGTAGGGGGTGTTATATTTTATGATATTTCCTGAAGGAAGGTTGAAGGGGAGAGAGGAGTAAAGCTGCAGCTGAGTTTATCAGCCAGGATATTTACTATATCTTCTGGCTCAGTATAGGTGGCTCCATTTACAATGAGCTCTGCACACAATTGTGTATTGCTTTTCAGTTTGCAGACATAGCTAAAGAATGCTTTGTGGTTGCCCTTGGCCTTGGAGGCCAAACCAACCTCAAATTTGGCTTTGGTAGACTTTATTTGTCCTCTGAGTTGTCTGTTTAGTTTGATTTGAATGCTTTTATCCTGCTGGGTGCTGCACCTCCTAATTTTTGCATGATTTTCTTCCTCCTGTTATACAGCCTATTGATTTTGTGATTCCACCATGGTGGCTTGTTTTTTAGTTAGTTCATTACTTCTTCCTGGTGGGTACAGCTGCCTTTATGCAGCTATTAACATGCTTGTGCAGGATTTCTGTGAACAGTTCTGCATAGGTAGATGTATTCTCATGGTTTATGGAGGCTTGAAATTTTGCCAGGTTCTCACTTAATAGCAGGATGTTAGCCTTAGAATAGTTCCTGCATATTCCATGTTTAGCTGGGGGTCCAGGTTTTATTTTTACTTCAAAGGAGACCATTTTGTGCTCTGATCTTATCAGGGAAGGCATTACAGTAGGGGGTGTGCAGTAGTCTCCCATATTAGTAAGGACCAAATCCAGTATGGTTGCACCCCTGATTGGTGTATTGACTATCTGGTCCAGGAAGTTTGTGATTACAAAATACAGGAATCGTTGTGCCTCTGTGTTTGGTGTCATATAGGATTCCCAGTGAGTAGTGGGGTAATTAAAGTCACCCATGGCTATGGTATTGGATTGGATGGTTAGTATTTCTAATAAGTTTAAATACATGGTATGGGTTTCCTGGGACATAGAGGGCAACATATATGTTGCAAGTAAGTGGTATTGGATTTTTACCTTTGGTGATTTGAACATGGAGCAGCTCAAGTGCACTGTCCTGTTTGACCAACCTTGAAGTATATTTATTTTTGATGTAAATAGAGACACCCCCACCTTTAGTCCCTGTCTGTGAAGTAGCTGGCTTAAATGTGTGGAAGGCATTATAACCTTGCACTGTTGTTGTGCTCTCTGTGGCTTTAAACCATATCTCAGTGATCACACAGACATCAGCATTCTCTAGGCTAAAGAGAACTTCTAGGGAGTGGAGTTTTTTGTTTAGACTCCCAACATTGAGCAGTAATGGCTTTAGATTTTCTTGGTTTTGATTTGCTATGTCAGAAGCACTTTCAGTTTGGCATTGCCTAAAAAGGCACTATGGGGGGAGACAATGTTTTAGCTAATACTGGTGCAGACCATCCCTGGCAAAGCAGTGTGGTCTGTTGACTATCTCCTTCCATGCTGACAAATATACTGCACCCCCTTATAATGACACCAGAAACTAAGCCAATTATTAAAGTCAATCATCTTTTGTTCATATTGTGGCATCATCCTTGGAGAAGGTAAAATGCTGCTCAATGCTAGGCTCATAGCATCCTGAGACACATATTAGGAGAGTTCCATGATGTCTCTCTTCATATAGTCTAAGGAGGTACATCTCAGGTCATTTGCATCCACAAGGACTATGACTGAATCATTTGGTAATAGTGGCCTAAAGACCTGAGTGCATGTATAATGTGGTGGATCCTAGCCCCTGATAAGCAACTGACCGCAATTTTCTCCTTACTCAGCCTGGTGAAAGGGACATTAGTGTGTCTCACAATGAAGTCTCCAATGACTAGAATGTTGGATTGTGTGGTGACTTGTCTTCTGGGCTTAGAGGTAGATATCCCATGAGATATAGCTCTATGTGTTGATGTGGGTGCTGTCTGAAAAAAAAACATGCCACACTCCAGACTATCTCTAACAGCATCTGCTAATTCATTCCAAACTCACCTGTCTGATAGCATCTCTGTAGCACTCTAGAAAAAGACAAATAGTAACCCATAAAACAAAGATCCCAGCTCTACAGATGACTCCTATTCCACCCATTTACTCCCCTTGCAGCTAGACTTCATGAAAAAATCTCCTCATACACATGCCTCTCAAGTGTACCTCATTACGAGGAACGTATCTCATTTGGGGGTCTTAAAAAGTTCATGTTCCTCGAAGTTCCAATAAGTTCCACATTGAAACAGTTTGTAACACATTCAGTTTTGGGAATTTTTTAAGTGAAATCCATGGTAAATTGAAATAAATTATATTAATTCATTAAAAGATCTTCTTTATAAGTAAAACCAGCATATTTTAACCATCCTATGACCTTCCTAGCTGAAGTTGTTAGTAAGCCATTAGTATGTGTTTCACATTTTGCCCATTTGTTCCACATTATGAGGACTAGTGTTCCTCATTTTGGAGATAGAAGGTTGAGAGCTATGCTCATACAAGCTGAGACACTACTCACAATCCATACCAACTCTCATTACCCCTAAAACCAAACTCCACAGCACTGCACATGCTTTTTCCTCTCAGGCACCTACTGCTTGGCAAACTCTTTGCATCAATATTAAGGAAATCAACACTTATTCCGAATTCAGAATGCAACTCTAAACGCACTTCTTCATCTAAGCCAAATGCTCCAGCTTTCACACAGGATACATCACCTAACCTATATCCTTTCCAAGTCTCTTCTCCTCTCTCAAGATTACCTGAACATTGATCCACTTTAGAAACAAATTCATATTTATTGTACATTACACTCTGCTTAATTGTACAGTGCATTGTGATCGTTCACTAGATTGTATATACACAGTTTTTCTATGTAATCAGTCTGAACGACTCTTGTTATTGTTTACATTTTATGTTGTTCCTGCTTTATTTTGTTCAAAAATATTAAAATTGTATCTTTCAGTTTTGAGCTGGTGATTTAGAAATTTCTGCTACACCTCTGCAGTGCTTTTCTGTTTGTTTTTTTCTGTGACAAGTTCATGCTTGAAGTGTTCACTTAAATGTATATACACAGTTTTTCTATGTAATTAGTCTGAACTACTCTGTTATTACTTACATTTCTGTATGATTGGTTTGTAAAATGTTTTTATTTCATCCGAAATGAGCCTGAAATTGCTCAGTATTGATCAATGCACTACCCCAGTAAACAAATATAAAGAAATAATGATTCAACAAAGTTAGAATGCAGCTAACAGCTTTGAAAAGCAATACGTATTAACTAAAATGCCACAGATGACACACACAAACTATTTAGCAAGTCAAAAAATTCTGTCATCCTATAAAATCAGCTTAGCATCAGTAAAATATTCCATAATACTACTTCCAAGACATGTCAATTCTTTCAGTATGAGCAAACTAAAAGACATTTCAAATCTATGACCTCCATCAGTGAAATACTGTGCTATTTACTCCCTTCCACCCCTTGCATCTCATTACGCAGATATCTTTCATATCTCCTTCTACGTTCAAACTACAAGAAAGTTCATCATTAAAAAAGCATCTAGGATAACTAGATAACCATCACTACTCAGACTTTTATAATCTGCATTCAAAACTGGTCAACATGGGGCACTCCATCTTAAGTAACTCATTTGCCCATATTTTCAATATTAGTCTAATCGCCAATTATATATCATCTAATTTCAAATAGTCCCTCATCATTCCAATCCCAATGTCTACTTTTCCTCTATACCTAGTGACTATGACAAATCACCAATAGCTGGCCCCAGCAAAATTCTAGAAAAAAGCTTTGTGTCTGAGCAAATACTTGATTGTATAAATAAATGATTGTTTAAATAACTATGACCTAATAACAAATCTAAAACACAGCTTATGACAAAGTATAGTACCATAACAACATTACAGTCATTAACCGAGCAAATTCTTTACAATTTGGAAAACATTTCATTAATTATCTTCTTGGACTTAACACGTGCTTTTGCAAATGTTTATTTTTTTTTTATTTTCCCCTCTTTTCTCCTTAATTTCCATCTGTCTCAGTGTCTGCATCCATCTGCATGTCTGCTAGCAATTTTTTCCATCTGTGGAGTTTCTCCAACTCAGGGCTGGGGCCAGTGTGGATCTGAAGGACATTCTTACGGAGGTTGTGCTGGTAACTGCTTCTGCTTGGCGAATTTTTATTTAATGTCCTTCTGTTATCCCCACCCCCTCCCCTGTATTGATCTATTCTGTTTGAGGGGTACTCTTCTCTATGGACCATGCATCCCTTTTGAGAGCACCCAGAAGAACTCTCTCCCTTGTAGGATACGCATGCCCATACCTTCTTGTCAGTGCCTCAGGCACCCAAACTGTTAATCAGACCCAGGCAACCTAGACTGTAGTTAGGGTTTTATCTGTTTAACCAATGGCACTGGATAGATACTTTTGAAAATGTTGGTGATAATACTGTTACAAAAATTGGGCAACATAGGTGGCTCTCAATAAAGTTTTGTGGATTTCCAGCTACATTCTAAAGAGAACATTAGCATTCATTCTAACAACAAACACTCTACCTTATGAATAACAGCTAAAGAATTACACTACGGATCAGTTCTAGGTTCCATATATTTATAATTTGCGATATGGCCTTCCCAGCTTCAACTGCATTTGGTACACAGACGATACTATAATTATCAAAGCTTACAAATCATACACCTACCTTGATAAGCAATTACAGAAATATATCTGCTCACCATGGAATTTGTTCAGCTCTAATAAGCCAGTCATTAACATCTCCAAATCCACGGAGATGATATAAGGTACATACCAAAGATTAACAACAGGTCAGAAAATAATAATAAGTGACCTTTTAGGTACACCACTCTTAAGTATCAGAGAGCAAAAATACCTTGGCATTTGTCTTGACCAAATGTTGTTCATGTTGGTCAGAACACTGAGCATCAAGTTTAGAAAGTGATAAACCTGTTAAAACTATGGTATAAGATATCCCAGTTGCTAACTACAAAAGGTAGGCAATCATCACCACAAATACCCTGCTTCCCAGAATGGACTATCCCCGGGATTCATGAAGCTTGTTCCAGGTGCAGGTGTAGAGTCGGCATTCTAACACCAAATATGGCCGCAGAGCAATTCAGGTACGAGCTGTTTCCACGTGCACTACCTGCAGATGCTACGCCCACACAACTCCTGAGCCCTGTATGCTAATTACCCCATGTGCAGCAGTGTAGCATGCAAGTGAAGGTATGCAGTGATTCAGAAAGTGGTGCAGGTGTAGTGTAAGCATACAGAAATGTAAATCATAGAAAACGGTTTACATTTTTGCAAACATAAAATTGGAGCCATGACAGCTGACCAAACACATGTATTATATTGTTAATATATGCCAGTGGCTAAATATATAGCCATTGGCATAAAAAAAGAACAAAATATAAAATTAACATTTAATATATATAGTTGCACTATCGCGATGTGGAAGCACAGGGCAGTGGTGCGCAAAGGGGATCACAAAGAATATATAAAAATATAGAATAAAACCGCAATGAAACACATATCACGATTTCCGCATAATAGTCAATGTCAGGCATGCTACACAAGGTGTACGGCGCAAGGGTTGCTAAGGGACAGTGACAGTGTTATGCACAGTAGCTAGGAATTAGTAGGCAATGCCATGCAAATGAGAGGAGTAATAGTGAATCGCAGATTCCCTGCTGGTGTAAGGATGCACCTCACAGCATAGTGTGATAACACCGAGGTGTGCCCTTGAGATAAAGATGACATCAAGAGAGGGGTATGTCACCATTGCTGTAAACACATTGGAACATTGCTAAACCGGTTTGCCCCTAGCTAGGAAAAGCTGCAGGATAGGGGTGTGTCGAATTGGCCATAGCTATGCTTAGCTGAGAGTACACAAGGTAACCGAGTATGCATGTGAACGGAGATGAAAATGTGCGTAAACCCAGTAAATGGGTTTGCTCGGCGTGCACTGCAGCTGAAACAGGAAGTATATAGGAAAGAAATAAGGAAATGCTGCAGCAGTGAAATTGGAGTACAAATGACTAATTGACACCTAGGAGCCTACAGTGGGCCATTGACAACATCTAACAAGGCTGCAAGCAGCTACCTGTAGAACAGAAAAGGGAAGGGGCTCTAATGCAAAGAAAACAGTAAAGTGTCAAAGCAGAACAAAGCCGATTTGCAGTATATCAGCTACAAGGCACATTTTGCCATGACTGGGTAGGGAAAGTACAAAACAAAAAAGATGGCAGGTGGATGCATGCCTGATAATGGGAGGGGATCCAGGTTTAAAAGTGAATTAAAGGGCAACAGATTAATCAAGGCAGGCAAGTAGATCACCACAGTAAAGGCCTCACACTTGCAGTACTCATTACAAAACTCATAATTAAGACACGCTGCAGCTGGAACAGCTCATACACACCCACTCACATCAGCAGCATCCATAGCACAATAGTATAAAGTGTGAAAGCACCTCACACACATTTGTGTATTCCCAAACACTCTTTACCAGTATTGTATACAGACGGGGAAATTTTAGTATGTACATGTTAGGGGCTGCCATAGCTTTGATCCACCAGCATGAGTTTGGAGACTGAAGGTGGTGTGGAGGATGATGCACACGACCACCTCAGGCACCAGAGAAGGAGGAGAGTGTTCAGACCCAGGGTAACCTACCAGGGACTACATGATCTGGAGATAGTAGAGCATTACAGGGTGGACAGGGACATCCTACAGCAACTTGTGGAGCTGTGCTGGCCACGCCTCAGAGCCAGAACAAACAGAGGGGAACCCATCCCAGTGGATACGAAGGTATGTGTAATGTTGAGAATACTATTTTACAGCTACCTTTCAAAGACCAACTGGGGATATCATGGGGATCTCACAGGCATCAGCATCCAGGGTACTACACCTGTTCCTGGATGCCATGTTACCACATGTCAATGAGCACATATACTTCCCCTTAATGTAATGCAGGAGGAGTTGGCCAGCAATATGCATCTCTTCCACTGTGTGGCAGAATACCCAGAGGTACTGGGTGCAATAGACTGCACGCACATACACATCAAATCATCACCCTATGAGCAGGGTAGGTGCTACATAAACCGCAAGGGATACCCCTCCATCAACTGCCAGGTCATGTGCAATGCCCTGGGCATTATCATGGATGTGTGTGCTGGCAGCCCTGGAAGCTATCACGACTCCCACATCTGGCATGCCTCACAGCTGTATCAGTTATTTGCCAGGGGGAACATCCCAAATGGCCACCTAGTGGGGGATGCTGGCTATGCACTGGAACCATGGATGATGACTCCCATCAGAAATGTACACACACCCATGCAGGAATGCCATAATGAGGCACACGCACAAACCAGAATCATCATATAGCGTGTGTTTGGGATGCTGAAATCACGGTTCCATTGCTTGGACATATCTGGTGGAGCCTTGCAGTACTCTCCAGGCACATGTGCTCACATAATCACAGTGTGTGCCATGCTACACAATATGGTCCTGCGGAAACAACTGCAGCAGGGACAGAATGCTGAAGGCCCTCACAGCCCACCACCATTGCCAAGGACCCCACAGGCACAGAGGTACTCAGACCATGAACACCCAGAGCCAGTTCCAGTAGGCAGACAGAGGCGTGCTCAGTATGTCCATGACTTGGCAAAGAGGGAACGTATAGCACACACACTGACAGTGTAGGCACTGAGGGACTGACACCTTTCTCCACCTGCACACACAGTAAAAATGGATGGCACACACACAAGACTACCTGTACATTGTCATGTATAGGCAGTCTACTGTGTGCATCCAACATAGGCAGCCCTCAACTATTGCACACACAACTGCCATTGGCACAAGGTAAGTCAACACCTGAACAATAAATTAAGCTATCAGCATATGCAGATACAGTATGTATAGATTCATAGGTAGGTACATGGCCAACTGCCAGAGGCCATTCATAAGCCCAGCCAAAATGTGTCAGCTTTTGCCACCCCATTGATTCATTAACTGTCCCTCTGTGGAGCAGAGCCAATGGCGGGATCCCTGGGGTGCATCTACTATTCCTCATCCACTCTTCAAGGTTTCTCTTGCAGAGTGTTAGTGAGGGGCTCTGTATAATGTAGTTAGGGTTGTTGTTCCAAAGTATGGGGAGCATCTGTGACAGGAATCTGTCCCTCCAGCATCTTCCAGTTATTGTTGTGGCAAGGTTCAGTGCACTACAGTGTGTGGCTCACTATGACATGGATTCCCATAGGTGGAGCATATCCATCAAGCCTGAGTTCGACATGGCTGTGTTGGCCAGCGGAGATAATCTCTGGGTAAATGAGGTGCCACTGAGTAAAGCAGGAGTTTATTCAGTCTGGCTGCATAGGCCATATGTTGGAGGCCAGTATTCCCCTTGGCGAGGTACATTTGTGGACCTCCCAGCTGTTGGAAGTGTCTTCTGAGGTACAGCCCACATGGGTTATTATACCCTATGATGGGACTGATGACTGATGAGTAAAGGGGCACTATAACCCCAGTATGTCTAGATGGGAATCCTTTAGTAATCAGATGGCCTACATAGAAGGATGCCTAACTACTGTGGAGATATGATTGTCAAAGAGGAGATCACTATCTACCTTAGTCCCCAGATACCCCATTACCTCATCCATATTAAAACAACTGCCACATATGTGTTAAAATGTGGGTGCCAATTCCACAATGGAATGACCATGCAGTTAGTGGCACTTGGCTGGAGGCCATGATGTTGACACCCTGTGATGTTCTCTGTGAGGCCCCTTGAGGGATGTTTGTGTCAGCTGGACTATCAATCATGGCTCCCAGTTCGCAGTCATTGCCAAACATGGTCTG
>NC_056739.1:1602448283-1602453283 GCF_019279795.1 Protopterus annectens
TCTTGTAGCAATGTATTGCTGAGCAGTAGTAATGCTTGTAGTATTCTATGTGTGTACTGCTGTAGGTCACAAGGCAAACTCCGCATACACCACAAGGAATGATATGGGCTTGGAACCCACCAATTTGCTTCCAGCCAATGTCAGTGTCAGGATTGGTCCAACAAGTATGTGCTATAACAGGGGATAGTATATATTGATATATTGTAACAGTCGACATATGTATGGGTGTATAAGTAAGATGAAAATGTTAAAGTTGGTCTTACTGTGCAAATATGGTGTGCATTGTGGGATATTGTGCCAATAACTGTGTAATGTACAGTATATTAGGCAGATCTGTACTCTATTCTATTCTACATAGCAGTTCTGTTATGTTATGCAAATAAGAGTTGTCTATTGGCAATTACAATACTCAATAACAGGATACATATCATCTGTATTCATCTGACAGTTTAGCAGCATGATAGCAAAGATAATTGGAAGAGCCAGGTAACTATCCATGCACATAACACATGTAATATCAACCTCTCTAGTATCATTTGCAAGCAGTAACAGCTGTGCATGTGTACATGTTATGCAAATGTGTAGTGACCCTTGTTACAGAGCTGGTCCTCTCTAGTATCATTTGCAAGCAATAACAGCTGTGCATGGGTACATGTTATGCAAATGTGGAGTGACACTTGTTACAGGGCTGGTCCTCTCTAGTATCATTTGTGTCTGTGTGTCTCTGTGTGTCTGATATAACTTGTACAGTTCTTGTCTTTCCCTCACAGGTGTTGATGTAGGTGCGTTGCCCTCTTGCAGTCCAGCTGATGTTAGTGTCCCCACAGACTCTAGCAGTGATGATGATAGTATGATTGGGGCACAGGCAGGGTTGTCAGGGGCTGAATCTGTGCCATTGGTTGCCATTCCACCTGTCTCCCCTTCATCCTCACACACAGTTCCCCTGCCTACACATACCCCATCACCACTGGCCATAGAGGAAGGACAGTTGGCGGGTGGTAGTATGGAACAGGGAAGTGTGGAGACTATGGAAGGTGTGCCTGCACACCATGATCCCAGTCAACTGACTGGTGATGTCCCACACAGGCATGTGCCCAGTGCTGCTCGTAGGAGGACCACTGGCCAACATGCCCCTGTGAGACAAAGCACATTAGCTGGAGTCACCAGATGCATGTTTCAGGCTGTAATGGAGGCACAGGCATGTGCTGAATGGCACAACAGAGAAGGTCTAAGGCTTCAGAGGGCTGCTGTCCGTTCATTAACTGACAACATCCAGACACTTGCAAATGCGCACCATCATCTTGCAGATGTTTTGGATAGATGATTGGGTGACATGGTGGGAATCCTTGACTGTGGCATGTCAATCCCCGAGCGTGGAATGTCTGTGCTGGAACATCTGGTGGGAGTGAGGTGTCAGGCACATGGATGGAGGTCAGCTACATCACCTGCTGAAGGTCTACGTGAACATGTTACTGCACATGCCCGCTCCCATAGTGGCAGTAGCAGCAGCAGTGCAGCTGTTGCTGTGCAGTCCACACCAAGACACAGCAGGCCATGTGCACATGGCCCTGGACGGTCCCAACAGGGACACGATTCCAGTGGACATGTGTCAATAGACAGTACCCAATCTGGACCTCTGCCTGGTAGTGCCTGTGCAACCCCTGGTAGGCGCAGGTCACGTGGCCGTGACCAGACACCGTGAACTGTGAAACCTGCCTTGTACAGTCTGCAGCTGTCAATAATACCCCTGTGTAGGCCAGCCACATGCCAGACCTGTTTGCATGCATACACAAACACACACCGGAAACAAATGTAGGGCACCTCAACACACATACGCATAGCATCCACACATGCCCAATGCTATCACAGACCCTAACACACAAACATTATGTCATCCAGTGGTGCAGCCTAGGCCTCTGGCAAACATTATCACCCTGTGCATATGATGATGCCTGTGCCGCATCCCTGTCATCCACACCATCGGTGCAGGGACATGCTCATATGGTCTGATGCACAGGGTGAACATACTAGGTAGACAATTGTAGATTAATATTGTTGAGTAGTGTTGACAGGCAGCAGACATACCATGTATTACAGTTTTAGAATGCATTTTGTACATTTGACAGTATGTGTCATGTGTAACAACACTAACAGCATGTTGATCTTGATGTTCTGCCTTCCTCTTTCAGGTGTAGTTGCATGTGCTGGGGCTGTCGGTGTTTGCAGTTAGTGTCAAATATGTACATGTTGACTACCCACAGGTCAGTATGACAATACCTGCATGTACTTTGTAGCTTCCACATCACAGTTATATTCTCCCATGTTTCAATTATGTTTACTGTTCTCATGATCCAAGAGCATGATAGCTGTGTAGAAAGCACTGTAAGTACTGTGTTCAAAGCCATCACATCCACAGTGGCTGACATCACAGATATAGTTACCTAGAGCGGGGAGGAGGTAAAAGAGTGGTATGGTGGATGACAAGGGTAAAGGCCAGTGGAAATAGTGGCTTCTCATTGGGAAGCAGTAATACCCACTGCCATGACAGCATGCAAACACAGACACACCCACACACTCAGTGATTCACAGACACAGTAACACACACTCTGACATGCACACACAGTTGCCAGTGTTCGGATGAGAACCCCTGCCTATGTGCATATCATCATTATAGTGCTATGCAATTACAACATGCTCCACAAAGATTACACATGCACCAGTAGTCAGAATGGCCTAAGATCAAGGACATCGACAGGGATACTACAGTGCAGAGAATGTATGTGGGGAGCTGGGTCCGTCAGTAGGCTATGTAACAACAGGTCACACCCCAGGGTGTACATGTTAATAGGTGGTTAGAATGCCTGTCTATGATTGATATCAACAGGGACACTAGATTGCATTGAGTAGATGGGGGGAGGGGGCATTAACATTTCACTATGGTAAAATACAGCCTCACTCCAGGGACCAGACAGCCATACACACGGACAGCCATGCACACACACACACACGCACATGCGCACACACACACACACACACACACACACACACACACACACACACACACACACACACACACACTGTGACATTCACAAAGATATACACCTATGTCACACACATACAGACACTTTACATGTGTGAGGTTCAACCACCTGCTTATGCCTTTCTTTCTACACTTCACTCTGTACTGGTGTCAATAACAGTGTTCAGGAGAGTGAAAACATGAGGAATATATTCCCAACCATACGTGACATATATTGATACACACACACACACACACACACACACACACACACACACACACACACACACACACACACACGCACACACGTGCCAGTACTATGAATCAAACACCTGCCTATCTCATCATAGGTATTACAGAAGTACAGCACTATCGCATTTGCTACAAAGCATACTGACTCTTTCCTTTGCCAACTGTGCTGATATATTCACAGCATATGCACAGGGGAGGTATTACTGTTACAGGTGTCATGAGGTTTGTCTTCAGTGTCATCCTTACTTCATTCTATATTGTCTGTCTTCCACTTTAATTAACAAAACCTGACCTTAGCAGTTACACAGGTTATTGTAGGAATGGTTGTAACACACCAGTGAGCTGTCCTCAGTAATCATTCATCTGCAAAGAACCCCCACCATTTAGTAGTCATGTCCAAACATCTGTCCATACCTCATATATGGCTTACTGTACTTAAAGCATATCACCATATACAGGTGGCAATGTTGAAGCTGTATTGCAACAGTGTGATGTACTAAGACAACAATATCCTTCAGACATCAGACACTGCACACACATGGAATCTACACAAACATCAATACATGTACACATATGCGGTCTACATCAGTAAGTGCACTAGCAGGTCAAGAGGATACATTCCACACCTTCCCATGCCATGTGTGAAACATAGCCGAGCATTACACCATAATGGATGTTGTATTAATGTACTGGTAGGATACCACCACCTTCACCGAGTAGCCAAGTGTACATATATGACAACAGCACATATCAGAGAGACACACAAAACATTATTCCATGTCATGCTCCTACAAACTGTTACTTGACAGTGCCATGGTGAAGCCAGGACACTGTAATGGTCAACAGTGAGCACATCATATTTGCCACACACACCTCATATTTACTGGAAGAATGCCAGCAATGTGCTCTGTTAGAGCTATGCAGTACACTCATTCAAGCATGTGCAAGGTCTGTGGCTTGTAAACATCTCACCCCAGCATGTACTGGCTATTGTGGTACTAAGGCTAATGTCCTGACAGCACACAGCATGCATGGCTTGCAATCGTTGACATGGGGTATATGTAGGAGCTGTGCCCACACATGGCTGCACATGTCATGAACATATCACCAGTGACTACTCAGGAACATACAGAGCAGAGCTGGATTTCCTTGAGTCTGTCAATACAGGTCTTGTGTAGGTCCTATGATGCTGTTATTTGGGTATGTTTGTAGGCATTGCATTAGGTGGACATGTCTAATGACATGCATGCCACATGGGGTGTTGTATGATACGATAGGTGTCATGTGTGACCAGTAGAGAGGGAATATTACCTCTGTTAACATAGATATCAAACCTTATGTACTGTTAGCATGCTATCTGCCATGTGCATGTGTGTAATGACTGTAGCCACCTGTATGTAGACAGGATAATGAAAGCTATGGTACTGTCATTTATGTTGTATGAGTGTGGAATGTACATATCCAGGGCAGGTACAGTTAGGTCATAGCCAACCATGAGGGTGTTGTTTACTGGTGTACAGCAACAGTCGACCGTGTTAATGCTGACAACATCCGAGGGACCCTGGTATGTGTACAACTGAGCTGGTTACAAACAGTGGTATTATTGCAGCTGTGTCTGTCCATGGGTATTTTGCACAGCTGATGTAGGCCTAGGTACAGTCCACCAAGCAAGGGTTATCTGGTGGTCTACCATACTATGTCATACCACATATGGATGTGTGTTGGTAGT